>NW_025534402.1:0-208426 GCF_020615455.1 Coregonus clupeaformis | reverse complement strand
TTGCTGGTGATGCACAGCTTGTTTCATTAGCCTGTGTAACAGGTCCCAGGTGGGAAACTGTGAAACAACATAAGCATGCCTGCTTCACGATTCATTTCAATGAAAAACACTCACAAATACATTAACCAATTTCTCTCAATGACATACAGTACTTTATATAGCTCTCAGCTATTCATGTAATTAGTGATGACATTAAAAATATGGTCTGGTGGTTTACAGAACCACTACAATAACATCATTGTATTACATAGGCTACAACAGTACATACAATCTTCTCTTTATACAGTTTCTAGTAAAACTAATTATAGAAGAGGCATCACAGATTCAATGTAACAAAAACCCATGTGCCAAGCTAACACAGGAGCTAAAATAGTTTGGCAAATTGGCAAGCTAGTTGGTAATGGACAGATTGATATGTACAGAATGGGGGAGGGTCATGCTTTTCCAATTTCTGTCAAGGAGAGGGTTTAGTATTTTGAAATCTAGACCATGGAGGGTCATGTAATTTGTAATTGATTACATTTCTATATTCTCAGTGTTTTAGAATGAGTTGCTT
The DNA here is from genome assembly GCF_020615455.1 of Coregonus clupeaformis. Taxonomy (NCBI): domain Eukaryota; kingdom Metazoa; phylum Chordata; class Actinopteri; order Salmoniformes; family Salmonidae; genus Coregonus; species Coregonus clupeaformis. Next base: position 207,870 of record NW_025534402.1, on the reverse strand, counting down.
GGATTGGGCTATACAGTAGGAGAACAAGTATTTTGATACACTGCCGATTTCTGCACGGGTTTTCCTACTTACAAAGCATGTAGAGGTCTGTAATTTTTATCACTTAGGTACACTTCAACTGTGAGAGACGGAATCTAAAAACAAAAATCCAGAAAATCACATTGTATGATTTTTAAGTAATCAATTTGCATTTATTGCATGACATAAGTATTTGATACATCAGAAAAGCAGAACTTTAATATTTGGTACAGAAACCTTTGTTTGCAATTACAGAGTTCATATCGTTTTCCTGTAGGTCTTGACCAGGTTTGCACACACACTGCAGCAGGGGGATTTTTGGCCCACTCCTCCCATGAACCTTCTCCAGATCCTTCAGGTTTCCTGGGGCTGTTGCTGGGCAATACGGACCAGCTCTCTCCAAAGATTTTCTATTGGGTTCAGGTCTGGGACTGGCTGCAGGCCACTCCAGGACCTTGAGATGCTTCTTCACGGAGCCACTCCTTGGTTGCCCTGGCTGTGTGTTTCGGTTCGTTGTCATGCTGGAAGACCCGCCACGCCCATCTTCAATGCTCTTACTGAGGGAAAGGATGTTGTTGGCCAAGATCTCGCGATACATGGCCCCATCCATCCTCCCCCTCATCTGGTGTAGTCAGTCCTGTCCCCTTTGTAGAAAAGCATCCCCAAAGAATGATGTTTCCACCTCCATAAGCTTCCACGGTTGGGATGGTATTCTTGCAGGGTTGTACTCATCCTTCTTCTTCCTCCAAACACGGCGTAGTGGAGTTTAGACCAAAAAGCTCTATTTTTGTCTCATCAGACCACATGACCTTCTCCCATTCCTCCTCTGGATCATCCAGGTGGTCATTGGCAAACTTCAGACGGGCCTGGACATGCGCTGCCTTGAGCAGGGGCACGTGTAAATGCGTGAGGATTTCAATCCATGACGGCGTAGTGTGTTACAATGGTTTTCTTTGAGACTGTGGTCCCAGCTCTTTCAGGTCATTGACCAGGTCCTGCCGTGTAGTTCTGGGCTGATCCCCTCACCTTCCTCATGATCATTGATGCCCCACGAGGTGAGATCTTTCGTGGAGCCCCAGACCGAGGGTGATTGGACCGTCATCTTGAACTTCTAATAATTGCGCCAACAGTTGTTGCCTTCTCACCAAGCTGCTTGCCTATTTTCCTGTAGCCCATCCCAGCCTTGTGCAGGTCTACAATTGTATCCCTGATGTCCTTACACAGCTCTCTGGTCTTGGCCATTGTGGAGAGGTTGGAGACTGTTTGATTGAGTGTGTGGACAGGTGTCTTTTTATAGGTAACGAAGTTCAAACAGGTGCAGTTAATTACAGGTAATGAATGGAGAACAGGGGGCTTCTTAAAGAAAAACTAACAGGTCTGTGAGAGCTGGAATTCTTACTGGTTGGTAGGTGATCAAATACTTTTGTCATGCAATAAAATGCAAATTAATTACTTAAAAATCATACAATGTGATTTTCTGGATTTTTGTTTTAGATTCCGTCTCTCACAGTTGAAGTGTACCTATGATAAAAAATTCCACAGACCTCACATGCTTTGTAAGTAGGGAAAACCTGCAAAATCGGCAGTGTATCAAATACTTGTTCTCCCACTGTATATCAATGTGGCCTATGCGTCGCCCCTCATTTCTGATTCTCCGCTGCAATTTCAATTGAGAGAGGGCGAAGATGAGGAGGGAGGACCGGAGGTCAACTTTGATAGCTTGCTACTACTATAATTGATTTTATTAAAAACAATACTTGTTTTCTTGCCCATGATGTATTTATCAGAGTTATTTGACTTTCCACAATAAGCCAGATTCGAGTAACTTACATTGTGGTGCTGAAACTGGCTAGCAGCCATGGCACAATCAATCGGAAATGGACAGCTCATGTTGCTGAAAGTAGGCAAATTCGAGTAGGCATAATTCATTTAAACCCGTCTTCATTTTAATTAGACTTTACTAACAATACTGAGGGCTTTTCTTTTCGTGTTGGAGCTATTTCTTCCTATTTAAGAAATAAGAGGTAGGCCTACCTGTTCTAACAAACGAAATTAGGCTATAGGTTTCTATATCCATCGATTTAATTGGTCAATTCCTCCACCCACCATGCACTCTTTAAATAGCCTTCCTCCGGGTCAGTGAAGGGCTGTTAAGTTAAAACCAAGACTCCTAACTGAGGGGTAATGAGAGGGTATGGCATAGGCCTACCTTTTATTGAAGCAAATGGCAAAAAGCTAAAGTCCTAATACCTCTGTAGCTTAAGATTTTGAAGAAAATAAAACTGATCCGATTATATAAAGTTCTCTATAACAGCGCAGTGGCCGCGATACTTTATGCTAGAAACAACCCTCCGATAGGGGATATCATTGTTTCGTTTCTTTGACATTCAGGGGTTGACTTTGCTTGGGAATCGAATTCTGTCACTATCAACTGATTAAGCTATTCACTTTCTGTACAATAAAATATGTTTCAAACCCTACTCTGTGACGGGGTGAAAGGTAGACCTAACTTTTGAAAGTACCATGCTGAGATTCCTAATGCCTTCTCAGATGTAATTATTTGCAAACAGGGACAGTTTGTTGCAAACAACAAATATGATAAGATGAACAAATAGGCCTATCTCTCTGCCCATTCTTTGCCTGTAATTTCGCTAATTTGTGTGGTATTAAAAAAAGATTCCGCTAATATGTAAAATTACATAGAATTGCATGAAATGTTTATAAAGGCTACTGGGACCTGCAAATAATATGATAGACTCCTTTGAAATGTTTTTACTATAAAGGAGATCTTTCCACCCTACTCTTGTCCACGAACCCAGAACCTTCTGGCCCGCAGTCCTATCTGCTATCAAAAGTCCTGTGTTGCCATGTAATGCTTACAAGATGAAGAACCGTTTCTAAGGCTCTGCTCTGTCCACTTTGTTTTAATTAGTGTTTTGGGTGTAGGGGAGGGTCACCTGTTTTTTTTTAAAGCGTTCAGGAGGGTTTAGGTTAACTATATTTTGCTGAAAGGAGGGCCATCCATTTTCATTTCAGAGAGGTCCGATTTTCTCCATGTAATTTAAAGATTTTGATTGAGCTACAGTTCATATATGAATCAGTCAGATTGAAATAAATTCACTGAGGCCTTAATCTATGGATTTCACATGACTGGGAATATCGGTCACAGATACCTTTAAAAAAAGGTAGGGGCTTGGATCAGAAAACCAGTCAGTATCTGTGTGACCACCATTTGCCTCATGCAGCGCGAAATATCTCCTTCACATAGAGTTGATCAGGCTGTTGATTGTAGTCTGTGTAATGTTGTCCCACTCCTCTTCAATGGCTATGCGCGTTGCTGGATATTGGCGGGAAGTGGAACACGCTGTCGTTCACGTCGATCCAGAGCATTGCAAACATGCTCAATGGGTGACATGTCTGGTGAGTATGCAGGCCATGGAAGAACTGAGACATTTTCAGCTTCCCCAGGAATTGTGTACAGATCAATTCTCTGGCAACCGCTCTGTTGGATATTCCTGCTGTCTGCATGCAAATTGCATGCTCCCTCAAAACTTGAGAAATATGTGGCATTGTGTTGTGTGACAAAACTGCACATTTTAGTGGCCTTTTATTGTCCCCAGCACAAGGTGCAACTGTGGAATGATCATGCTGTTTAATCAGCTCCTTGATATGCCACACCTTTCAGGTGGATGGATTATCTTGGCATAGGAGAAATGCTCACTAACAGGGATGTAAAACAAATTTGTGCACACAATTTGAGAGAAATAAGCTTTTGTGCGTATGGAACATTTCTGGGATGAAATATAGGACCAACAATTTACATGTTGCGTTTATATTTTTGTTCAGCTTATCAAATAACATTCACTCCTAAGCTAATTAGCGGTCAGACTTACATGCAAAGCAAGCCAGCAGCTAGCCTGGCTTCATTCACTAAGTTTTCACTCGGTTATATACTCTGCGAACTTCGCACTACTGTATGTTTATGCAAAATACAAGACATAGCACATTCCATTGAATGATCTACCAAACCTTACCTTCTGATTATGTCAGTTGTCAGATACTAGTTCTGTTGGATTTAGGTAGTAGATGTCTTTTTGCACCAAGGCTCTAAACAGATACGGTGGTTTTTCGTATTTTTCTTCTTGAGGTTTATTGGCAGACTACAACCTATAACATGTATTGCCGCCACCTACTGTACTGGGTAGTTCCCGGGACTAAAATTAGAAAAAAACAGGGCCGTTGTCAGGGAACGCCCCATTGTCAGGGAATGCGCCTTTGTAAGGGAACACCCCCTGGACACTTGCTGCATTTAGAACCTTATCCTATTTTTGGCTGGCGCTAAGGAGCGCAAATGTCAAACGCATATTAGTTAGCAATTTCGTCATGTAAAAACTGGTGCACTGTCATTTTCCACCACTTACACCAGGTTTGGCAATTTACCTGTCAATGCTGCGTTCCTAACAAAGTGGGAGGTGGGAATTTACCAGTTGGATACATTCATGTGCTTTGAACTAATTGAGAAACGCTTCGATTGGCTAATGGCCAACAAGCTGCGTAAACCATCAACTAAAAGTACAGCTATCATGCTTGTAAACAAATTATAGTGTTCAAAAACCTTATTAATAGATTTCTTTTTATAAATGTTTTGTTGCATTTAACTGCTGAAAATGCTGTTATCGAGGTCATTGCCTCAGTAGGTGAACTCCGAGATCAGCATGTGGGAGAAGTGCGAGTTTAGGATGATAGACTAGTTTCCCACTAGCAATTACCAGTTGGAGGGCCGTTCAAGTGGATTTTCCCCAAATGTATAGTACCAGTCAAAAAGTTTGGACACACCTACTCATTCCAGTGTTTTTCTTTATTTTTTAAAACCATTTTCTACATTGTAGAATAATAAGTGAAGACATCACAACTATGAAATAACACATATGGAATCATTAGTAACCAAAAAGGTGTTAAACAAATTAACAAATATTTTATATTAGAGATTCTTCAAAAGTAGCCACCCTTTGCCTTGATGACAGCTTTGCACACTCTTTGGTATTCTCTCAAACAGCTTCATGAGGTAGTGACCTGAATGCATTTCAATTAACAGGTGTGCCTTGTTAAAAGTTAATTTGTGGAATTTCTTTCCTTCTTAATGCGTTTGAGCCAATAAATTGTGTTGTGACAAGGTAGTGGGGTGGTATACAGAAGATAGCCATATTTGGTAAAAGACCAAGTCCATATTATGTCAAGAACAGCTCAAATAAGCAAAGAGAAACGACAGTCCATCATTACTTTAAGACATGAAGGTCAGTCAATCCAGAAAATTCCAAGAACTTTGAAAGTTTCTTCAAGTGCAGTCGCAAAAACAATCAAGCCGCTATGAGGACCGCACAGGAAAGGAAGACTCAGAGTTACCTGCTGCAGAGGATAAGTTCATTAGGAGTTACCAGCCTCAGAAATTGGAGCCCAAATAAATGCTTCACAGAGTTCAAGTAACAGACACATCTCAACATCAACTGTTCAGAGGAGACTGCGTGAATCAGGCCTTCATGGTCGAATTGCTGTAAAGAAACCACTACTAAAGGACACCAATAATAAGAAGAGACTTGCTTGGGCCAAGAAACACGAGCAATGGACATTAGACCGGTGGAAATCTTTCCTTTTGTCTGATGAGATTTTTGGTTCCAACTGCCGTGTCTTTGTGAGGAAGCAGAGTAAGTGAACGGATGATCTCATGTGTGGTTCCCACCGTGAAGCATGGAGGAGAGCTGTGATGGTGTGGGGGTGCTTTGCTGGTGACACTGTCTGTGATTTATTTAAATTCAAGGCACACTTAACCAGCATGGCTACCACAGCATTCTGCAGCGATACGCCATCCCATCTGGTTTGCGCTTAGTGGGACTATAATTTGTTTTTCAACAGGACAATGACCCAAAACACACCTCCAGGCTGTGTAAGGGCTATTTGACCAAGAAGGAGAGTGATGGAGTGCTGCATCAGATGACCTGCCCTCCATAATCACCCGACCTCAACCCAATTGAGATGGTTTGGGATGAGTTGGACTGCAGAGTGAAGGAAAAGCAGCCATCAAGTGCTCAGCGTATGTGGGAACTCCTTCAAGACTGTTGGAAAAGCATTCCAGTTGAAGCTGGATGAGAGAATGCCAAGAGTGTGCAAAGCTGTTATCAAGGGCAAAGGGTGGCCACTTTGAAGAATGTCAAATATAAAATATATTTTGATTTGTTTAACACTTGTTTTGGTTACTACATGATTCCATATGTGTTATTTCATAGTTTTGATGTCTTCACTATTATTCTACAATGTAGAAAATAGTACAAATAAAGAAAAACCCTTGAATGAGTAGGTGTGTCCAAACTTTTGACTGGTACTCTATGTGGTAAATTCCCACTTGGTTACGGACGTAGCATTACATCAGCTCGCTTGCACTGAAGTGGGAGGGTGGAAATATTTTAGGTGTGTCAGTCAGCACTACAAGGGATATTTAAAGTGTCTGTCCAGTGTTTCCAGATTTCTATGAAATATTACCTATAATTAATTACAATATGAGTGAAATAGTTTTCCTTCCCACATTTTTTAATTACGTTAAAAAGCAGCTTTTTCTGTGTTGGAATGGTTTGAGCGTACCCCAACAACGGAATGGTGTGGACGTGTACCATTCATGAAAAAAATCCAGCTTTATGCGATGCCCATTGCATAAAAGGTGTCAATGACTGTAGGAAGCCTGTTTAGGAACATCAAGTTATTTAAAAAGACTGCTTATTGTTTTTCGTTTATCATTTTGTCAAAAAAGGGATCTTCCACTTTCCTCTGTTGGACCTAACTGTCAAATCGTGGGAATTCCGCTGTCCGTGGTGCTGAATCTTCTTGTATATATCTATATATTATCTATAGTTGCCTGTTTATTTGCTTCCCTTTCACGTGTCACTACTGGCCATATCAACGGTGATGGTAGGCTATACACCACATATATACACCACATGGCCAAAGGTATGTAGACACCCCCTTCAAATTAGTGGATTCGGCTATTTCAGTCACACCCGTTGCTGACAGGCGTATAGAATCGAGCACACAGCCATGCAATCTCCATAGACAGAGGGCAGTAGAATGGCCCGTACTGAAGCTCAGTGATTTTCAACGTGGCACCGTCATAGGATGCCACCTTTCCAACAGGTCAGTTTGTCAAATTTCTGCCCTGCTAGAAGCAGTCCCGCTCAACTGTAAGTGCTGTTTTTGTGAAGAGGAAATGTCTAGGAGCAACAATGGCTCAGCCGCGAAGTGGTAGGCCACACAAGCTCAAAGAACGAACACGGCCGAGTGCTGAAGTGCTTAAAAATCGTCTATCCTCGGTTGCAACACTCACTTCAGAGTTCCAAACTACCTCTGGAAGCAACGTCAGCACAAGAACTGTTCATCGGGAGCTTCATGAAATAGGTTTCCATGGCCGAGCAGCCTTGCACACAAGCCTAAGATCACCATGCTCAATGCCAAGCGTCGGCTGGTGTATAGCTCGCCGCCATTGAACTCTGGAGCAGTGGAAACGCGTTCTCTGGAGTGATGAATCACGCTTCACCATCTGGCAGTCCAACGGACGACTCTGGGTTTGGCGGATGCCAGGGAGAACGCTATCTGTCCGAATGCATAGTGCCAACTGTAAAGTTTGGTGGAGGAGGAATAATGGTCTGGGGCTGTTTTTCATGGTTCGGGCTAGGCCCCTTAGTTCTAGTGAAGGGAAATCTTAACGCTACAGCATACAATTACATTCTAGACGATTCTGTGCTTCCAACTTTGTGGCAAGACTTTGGGGAAGGTCCATACAGAAATGGTTTGTCGAGATCGGTGTGGAATAACTTGACTGGCCTGCACAGAGCCCTGACCTCAACCCCATCGAACACCTTTGGGACGAATTGGAACGTCGACTGTAAGCCCGACCTCACTATTGCTCTTGCGGCTGAATGGAAGCAAGTCCCAGCAGCAATGTTCCAACATCTAGTGGAAAGCCTTCCCAGAAGAGTGGAGGCTGTTATAGCAGCAAAGGGGGACCAACTCCATATTAATGCCCATGAGTTTGGAATGAGATGTTCGATGAGCAGGTGTCCACATACTTTTGGCAATAGTGTATATTTGGGGGCAGTATAACGGCGAGTGGACATGCCCCCTTTCCCCTTTATTTTGGATATTTTTCCAACGCCTGTGAAAAGTTGGGATGTACGTAAAACCCTCCGTAGTCTACGCTTTCTTAATATTATATGCCAACGGGGAGCAATTATGGTGCCTGTAACAGTATTTTTTAAAAGTTGTTTCATTTTATTTGATTCTGATTAATCACAGTTTTTAAAAGTTTTTTTATCTTATCAATAGTGAATTGAATAAGTGGGGCAGGTGTACTGCTTGGCCTCCCACGTTGTGACCCAATGACACCAGAGGAGGTAGAAGCAGGAGCCACCACTCTCAGGTGGTTAGTCTTTGAGCTCCCTCCTTGACCTCTAGCCATTGTTTTGGTGTTGTTGGGATTGTGTGCTGTGTTATAGGCTAGGTACCTCTCGTGGTAAACGCCCATCCTGACCCTGTCTGTATTGGTGGGGTAATCATGAGGTAGCTGAGGAAGGCTAGACCCAGGCCTTCTATGAACCCATTCACCAGGCATTAGAGGAGAACCTGAAGGAGAAGACGCTTCCTGAAAGACTACCACCAGGAGGGGGAGGGGGGTCGCCCACCACTCTCTGTGAAGGCTGAAGCCCAGGGTGACCTGCTCTGTTCATCATGGATACTGTGGTGTTTGTATCATAGGAACAGGAGGGTCTATCTCTATCAGCACCAGGCCCTGCTTCATCCCTGCACTGAGACTGTGAAGAGAAGGGTCTGGGCTGCAGACTGGATCCCTGACTGGAGCCTCGGTCTCTCTGATGACCACCGGGACTGAGGTTGTTTAGTCCACCTGTCCACTGGTTGTGTTCTGTGTTGTGGTGGAGTCTCTGTCCCTCGCGGTTCGGTCCTGGATCCAACTCAGGAAGGAAGAGCGGCGGCTCCGGATCCAGGGCCAGGGATTGCTGACCAGCCGCTTCAGATGTCCAGTCTCGCCCGCCAGCAACACCAGATATCATCAGCAAGTCCTCATTGAATGCAGACTGTAAACACAAATTGAACAGAAATGCATAATGGTCTATATAAGAAGCTCTTTGCTGTACACACACAAACATGACATTATATAATAAAATGTCAACCACAGTCAAGCCCATCTCTAACACTGTGATTCAAGTACCTAACAATATGGAGCCATTGGAGTTTATTATAAAAAATGTCCATATGTGTTGATTCAAGAATGAAGTATAATGTTTTGGTTCGACTGAGATAAGGGAAACTCAGTCCCTGCAATGATACAAAAATAACCAAGCCAGTCAGCAGAGTCAATTCTGTATTTAATTTCAACAGAATGGTCATACACTCACATAACTTTGAAGTACAGTACTTTTATTGCACAAAATGATACGTGACAAGTATTGTAGAATCACTTTTCTCACTATGGTAACACTTTTCTGTAAATCTGGTACCCTCGCTTTGATCAAATTAATTTCAGAATGCTTTGAAAAAGGTTCAACATTACATCACACACATCTTCACTACTTCATGTCAAGTAAACATGAATTAAGGCACTATCATTTCCTCATAAAACACCAGCAGCAAACAGGACAAGGTTGTCACTTTTCATCAGTGAAGCATTTCTACAGACACCATCACACCAACCATCACCATATCATCTACTCTACCTCATCATACTCATTCTTTCCTCAGTTCACCTCATCCAGTTCCCTACTACATCCAAAACCAACAGAATTAACTGCAAACTAACTAACTAGTACTACATTACATGTCACTATTCATGGGCTGAGTGCATTTTCTGCTGGTGTATCCTGAGGTAGCTCCTCTCTGAGAACCTCTTCCCGCAGTGCGTACAGGCTAACTGGCCTCTCTCCCGTGTGGACCTTCAGGTGCATCTTCAGATGGTGCTGGTGGGAGAACCTCTTCTCACACTGGGGACAGCTGTATGGTTTCTCCCTGTGTGGACCCTCTGGTGCCTCTTCAGGCTGGAGGAGTGTGAAAAACTGGCCCTGCACAGGTGGCAGCTGAAAAGTTTCTCCCCTGTGTGAACTCTCTGGTGCCTCTTCAGGCTGGACAAGTGTGAAAAACTGGCCCTGCACAGGTGGCAGCCAAACGGTTTCTCCCCGTGTGAATCCTCTGGTGGATCTCCACCTGTTTAGAGAAACGGAAGGCTTTCCCACAGAACGAACACGGGAAGCGCTTCTCTTTGTTACCGGATCTACTGACAGCGTTACTACTACTGTCATTTGTCAATGGGCTTGTGTAGCAATTTAGTGTTGAGGCACTGGCATTGTCTGAGGTCTGGTTTAACATTAGGAGAGTGTGAGGAGGACGAAGGCCAGGGAGTGTCTGTGTTGTCGCAGGGTCCATGTTCCAGTTGATAGATCCTATAGAAGGCAGGCTGAAGGCAGCACCTGTTAGGGGGTTAACCTGAGGCGCCATCAGTCTTTCTGAATCACAACTATAGGAGCAGGACGGAGCATCGCTAGCCGATTCTGTGTCTGTTCTCATATGGACACCTTCCCGTCCCCGCAGACCAAATCCACGCTTCGCCCTCGTCTCAGCCAGTCTGTTGTCATGGAGACTAAGTTCGGATGTTGTTTTGTGTTCGAATGTCTGTTTCTGGTTGTGGTTAACAGTGTTGTTCCCCAGCTCAGAGTTGAGGACGCTGTCCCATCCACTGTCCTCCACTATTTCGCCTCTGGTCCTGGCCTTCTCGGTGATGTTGTCCCCTGGGCCCTTGGCTGCACTGGTCTGGGAATCCAAGATGGTCGCCCAGTCTCCTCTCTTAGCCTCCAGCCAACCACCTGCAGGAAGAGGTTACAAAATATAAACTCTATATATGGAGTTTGTTTCAATGTCAAGTTCATACATTATAAGTTGTGGTTTTGTATGTAAACATAAGTTATATTGAGTTAATTTTATGAATGAAGAAAAAAACAATAGCCTGATGCATCACTATTACCATTGAAGATCTATTACTGTATGTAGGCTATATTATTTCTCTCTTACCTTGCTCCCCCATCTTTAGTCCACTCAGCAGATCAACGCTCTCTGGTTCATCTTCTATAATCTCCTCTTTGACTAGCAGCAGATCAGGCTTCCCATCCTCCATGTCTACTGACTGTAAGAGATTCAGAGTGAAAGATGTTGGATCAAGAAATCTGATATGAGCACCCTGCTATGGAGCATCTTCTGATTAGGAAATGAGGGATTACTATGAAAACATGTAAGTTGATTTGATTAATTGACACTCTTTAATGGTTTGATAATTGAAAGGGATGGTCCCAAACTTAAGACAACATTAATCAAGACCTGGGCCCGTATCCAAAAAAAGAGTCTCAGAGTAGAAGTGCTGATCGAGGATCAGGTCCCCACCTGTCTATATCATCAAATTCATTATGATCTAAAAGGCCAAACTGATCTTAGATCAGCACTCCTACTTTGTGGACAGGCCCTGACCTAATACCATTCAGACAGTAGTTCACAGTGGGCTCACCTCAGTGAGACTGTGTGTGGTCCTGTGCTGCTCAGCTGGTTCCTCTGTGGGTTCAGGAGGTGTAGTCTGGTTGTCATCCATGACCACGGTTCCCTCAGGGTTCCCCAGACCCTCCTCACACCCGTCCTCCTTTACCAACAGCACCTCTGGACCCTCCTCCTCCTGGAAGAGACAGGTGATACAGATTACACAGACATACACTCCCTCAGATACGTACACACTGATAATAAACACACTCAACAAGGAGGGGCCATACTTGCGAACATAAGCAACCACTTACATTTCAATGGGTCTCCCAGTACAAAATGTGTATCAGCCAATTAAAATCGTGACGGAACGCAAAATTGTAGCTGGTCCCATCAGATAACATGGCACACGTTAGCCCTATGCTAACCTCACAGATTATATCCTGGCACAAGTTCAGCACATAGTTGACGTGTTCCATCACTTGTTCATTGGTGTGTCCTTAACATACCTCAGTCAAACCGCACATTCTGATCATCAAAACAACTATCACTTGTATTTGACTGACTTGTCAAATTGCTCTCTGTGTAAATTGCCTAGTCCATGTAATTGTCGCAGATTGTGGCAAGGCTTCGAATCCCAAATGAGTCCCCCCCGCTCCCTTTTAAATGTAGATGTACATGTATTGTGTTAGTGTGTTGAAAAGGGACGTAGCCTACAGCTTGAAAATGAAGATTAAGAATGAATTTAATAAGGAGCTACCTTTTTAAGCCTTGCACACAACACACTGCTATTGCCTAATAATCATATTGCATAGGCTATATTATATGGGCGTGTACACCTAAATGTAGGCCTACAATATTTTATATGCATTTTTATAATCATCTGCTTTGTCACAAGCTAGGTCTCCACCCAATTGGCAACTGATTTTCATGCGAATATTCTAAAATCTGCATAAAGAAAATATGCACATTTTCCCACCAGCAGTGTGTTTTCACCAAACTGACTTGTTGCTGATAAAAATCAGTGTGTACACAACATTTTATTTTTCGCTTACATTTTCATGTTCCTAATAAAAATCTAAAGTTCAATGTCTTTCCAACGCTGTGTTTTTCAACTCTACCAATAGTTTTGTCACAAATTGTTGCGTTAAATAGCAAATGTGGGCCCTAGCGAACAGCTGGCAGATACAGTGCGGGTAGGCTAGTCTACATGATAAGATTATTATGGATAAGAGGGAAAATATTTGTATTTGTCAAATGGCAGTCAAGCATCAATCATCATGTCACCAGAATAAGACCCTATTTATTGGAAAGGAGCATCAAGGTCACCACTGTGCACATTCACCACCCTGTGAAGTTCATCATAATGATTTCATCTGTAGCCTAATAAACTGCATGGTTTCCCGAGTCGTAGTGGGAGGACCACACATCACATATTGTTGTGTGAATCCAAGTTTACTTCGATATGATGGTTATTATATCAATATTTGCACATAAAGGTGTTTCCACCGCCATTTCTCGCATAATACATTTTACCGACCCAAAAAGATCCCACCATGTCGAATGAACAAATTATCTGTCTGCATTTTTCCTCTACAAAAAAGCGTCGGCACCAACGATGTTAGGATGAAACAGTCAGAGGTCACCAAGTGCAACATAGCTTCAGCGTGTAAATCAGCTAGAAAGATGTGTCGGCATCGAGTAATTGTCTCTGGCCCCCTCCCAGTTAGGGGAAGTGACGAGCTCTACAGCAGAGTCTCAGCACTCAATCGCTGGTTGAAAACTGTTTTCTGCCCCTCCCAAAAGATAACATTTGTGGATAATTGGCCCTCTTTCTGGGACTCACCCACAAACAGGACCAAGCCTGACCTGCTGAGGAGTGACGGACTCCATCCTAGCTGGAGGGGTGCTCTCCTCTTATCTACCAACATAGATAGGGCTCTAACTCCTCTAGCCCCACAGTGAAATAGGGTGCAGGCCAGGCAGCAGGCTGTTAGCCAACCTGCCATCTTAGTGGAGTCTGCCAATAGCATAGTCAGTGTAGTCAGCTCAGCCATACCCATTGAGACTGTGTCTGTGCCTCGACCTAGGTTGGGCAAAACTAAACATGGCGGTGTTCACCCTAGCAATCTTATTAGGATAAAGACCTCCTCCATTCCTGCCATTATTGAAAGAGATCGTGATACCTCACATCTCAAAATAGGGTTACTTAATGTTAGATCCCTCACTTCAAAGGCAGTCATAGTCAATGAACTAATCACTGATCATAATCTTGATGTGATTGGCCTGACTGAAACATGGCTTAAGCCTGATGAATTTGCTGTGTTAAATGAGGCCTCACCTCCTGGTTACACTAGTGACCATATTCCCCGTGCATCCCGCAAAGGCGGAGGTGTTGCTAACATTTACGATAGCAAATTTCAATTTACAAAAAAAAAATGGCTTTTCATCTTTTGAGCTTCTAGTCATGAAATCTATGCAGCCTACTCAATCACTTTTTATAGCTACTGTTTACAGGCCTCCTGGGCCATATACAGCGTTCCTCTCTGAGTTTCCTGAATTCCTATCAGACCTTGTAGTCATAGCAGATCATATTCTAATTTTTGGTGATTTTAATATTCACATGGAGAAGTCCACAGACCCACTCCAAAAGTCTTTCGGAGCCATCATCGACTCAGTGGGTTTTGTCCAACATGTCTCTGGACCTACTCACTGCCACAGTCATACTCTGGACCTAGTTTTGTCCCATGGAATAAATGTTGTAGATCTTAATGTTTTTCCACAAAATCCTGGACTATCGGACCACCATTTTATTACGTTTGCAATCGCAACAAATAATCTGCTCAGACCCCAACCAAGGAGCATCAAAAGTCGTGCTATAAATTCTCAGACAACACAAAAATTCCTTGATGCCCTTCCAGACTCCTTCTGCCTACCCAAGGACGTCAGAGGACAAAAATCAGTTAACCACTTAACTGAGGAACTCAATTTAACCTTGCGCAATACCCTAGATGCAGTTGCACCCCTAAAAACGAAAAAACATTTGTCATAAGAAACTAGCTCCCTGGTATACAGAAAATACCCGAGCTTTGAAGCAAGCTTCCAGGAAATTGGAACGGAAATGGCGCCACACCAAACTGGAAGTCTTCCGACTAGCTTGGAAAGACAGTACCGTGCAGTACCGAAGAGCCCTCACTGCTGCTCGATCATCCTACTTTTCCAACTTAATCGAGGAAAATAAGAATAATCCAAAATTTCTTTTGATACTGTTGCAAAAGCTAACTAAAAGCAGCATTCCCCAAGAGAGGATGGCTTTCACTTCAGCAGTAATAAATCATGAACTTCTTTGAGGAAAAGATCATGACCATTAGAAAGCAAATTACGGACTCCTCTTTGAATCTGCGTATTCCTCCAGGGCTTAGCTGTCCTGGATCTGCACAGCTCTGCGAGGGCCTGGGATCGGGAGAGACACTTAAGTGTTTTAGTACTATATCTCTTGACACAATGATGAAAATAATCATGGCCTCTAAACCTTCAAGCTGCATACTGGATCCTATTCCTACTAAACTGCTGAAGGAGCTGCTTCCTGTGCTTGGCCCTCCTATGTTGAACATAATAAACAGCTCTCTATCCACCGGATGTGTACCAAACTCACTAAAAGTGGCAGTGATAAAGCCTCTCTTGAAAAAGCCAAACCTTGACCCGGAAAATATAAAAAACTATCGGCCTATATCGAATCTTCCATTCCTCTCAAAAATTTTAGAAAAAGCTGTTGCGCAGCAACTCACTGCCTTTCTGAAGACAAACAATGTATACGAAATGCTTCAGTCTGGTTTTAGACCCCATCATAGCACTGAGACTGCACTTGTGAAGGTGGTAAATGACCTTTTAATGGCGTCAGACCGAGGCTCTGCATCTGTCCTCGTGCTACTAGACCTTAGTGCTGCCTTTGACACCATCGATCACCACATTCTTTTGGAGAGACTGGAAACCCAAATTGGTCTACACGGACAAGTTCTGGCCTGGTTTAGATCTTACCTGTCGGAAAGATATCAGTTTGTCTCTGTGAATGGTCTGTCCTCCGACAAATCAACTGTACATTTCGGTGTTCCTCAAGGTTCCGTTTTAGGACCACTATTGTTTTCACTATATATATTTTACCTCTTGGGGATGTTATTCGAAAACATAATGTTAACTTTCACTGCTATGCGGATGACACACAGCTGTACATTTCAATGAAACATGGTGAAGCCCCAAAATTGCCCTCGCTAGAAGCCTGTGTTTCAGACATAAGGAAGTGGATGGCTGAAAACTTTTTACTTTTAAACTCGGACAAAACAGAGATGCTTGTTCTAGGTCCCAAGAAACAAAGAGATCTTCTGTTAAATCTGACAATTCATCTTGATGGTTGTAAAGTCGTCTCAAATAAAACTGTGAAGGACCTCGGCGTTACTCTTGACCCTGATCTCTCTTTTGACGAACATATCAAGACTGTTTCAAGGACAGCTTTTTTCCATCTACGTAACATTGCAAAAATTAGAAATTTTCTGTCCAAAAATGATGCAGAAAAATTAATCCATGCATTTGTTACTTCTAGGTTAGACTACTGCAATGCTCTATTTTCCGGCTACCGGATAAAGCACTAAATAAACTTCAGTTAGTGCTAAATACGGCTGCTAGAATCCTGACTAGAACCAAGAAATTTGATCATATTACTCCAGTGCTAGCTTCCCTACACTGGCTTCCTGTTAAGGCAAGGGCTGATTTCAAGGTTTTACTGTTAACCTATAAAGCGTTACATGGGCTTGCTCCTACCTATCTTTCCGAGTTGGTCCTGCCGTACATACCAATACGTACGCTACGGTCGCAAGACGCAGGCCTCCTAATTGTCCCTAGAATTTCTAAGCAAACAGCGGGAGGCAGGGCTTTCTCCTATAGATCTCCATTTTTATGGAACAGTCTGCCTACCCATGTGAGAGACGCAGACTCGGTCTCAACCTTTAAGTCTTTACTGAAGACTTATCTCTTCAGTAGGTCATATGATTGAGTGTAGTCTGGCCCAGGAGTGTGAAGGTGAACGGAAAGGCTCTGGAGCAACGAACAGCCCTTGCTGTCTCTGCCGGGCCGGTTCCCCTCTCCACTGGGGTTCTCTGCCTCTAACCCTGTTGCAGGGGCTGAGTCACTGGCTTGCTGGTGCTCTTTCATGCCGTCCCTGGGAGGGGTGCGTCACTTGAGTGGGTTGAGTTACTGACGTGATCTTCCTGTCTGGGTTGGCGCCCCCCTTGGTTTGTGCTGTGGTGGAGACCTCTGTGGGCTATACTCGGCCTTGTCTCAGGATTGTAAGTTGGTGGTTGAGGATATCCCTCTAGTGGTGCGGGGGCTGTGCTTTGGCAGAGTGGGTGGGGTTATATCCTTCCTGTTTGGCCCTGTCCGGGGTTTCTTCGGATGGGGCCACAGTGTCTCCGGACCGCTCCTGTCTCAGCCTCCAGTATTTATGCTGCAGTAGTTTATGTGTCGGGGGGCTGGGGTTAGTTGGTTATACCTGGAGTACTTCTCCTGTCTTATCTAGTGTCCTGTGTGAATTTAAGTATGCTCTCTCTAATTCTCTCGTTCTCTCTTTCTCTCTGAGAACCTGAGCCCTAGGACCATACGTCAGGACTACCGGGCATGATGACACCTTGCTGTCCCCAGTCCGCCTGGCCTTGCTGCTATTCCAGTTTCAACTGTTCTGCCTGCGATTACGAAACCCCTACCTGTCCCAGACCTGCTGTTTTCAACTCTTAATGATCGGCTATGAAAAGCCAACTGAGAGACCTGAGCCCTAGGACCATACGTCGGGACTACCGGCCGTGGTGACTCCTTGCTGTCCCCAGTCCGCCTGGCCTTGCTGCTATTCCAGTTTCAACTGTTCTGCCTGCGGTTATGGAACCCCTACCTGTCCCAGACCTGCTGTTTTCAACTCTTAATGATCGGCTATGAAAAGCCAACTGAGATTTATTCCTGATTATTATTTGACCATGCTTGTCACTTATGAACATTTTTGAACATCTTGGCATGGTTCTGTTATAATCTTCACCCGGCACAGCCAGAAGAGGACTGGCCACCCCTCATAGCCTGGTTCCTCTCTAGGTTTCTTCCTAGGTTTTCGCCTTTCTAGGGAGTTTTTCCTAGCCACCGTGCTTCTACACCTGCATTACTAGCTGTTTGGGGTTTTAGGCTGGGTTTCTGTACAGCACTTCGAGATATTAGCTGATGTAAGAAGGGCTATATAAAATAAAATTGATTGATTGATTGATTGATGAGAGGGGGATCGAAACCATGGTTAAAGTGCATTAGAGATTTCGAGTCAACCGCATTAGCAGTGTGTGCCACCTAGAAGAGATTATGATAATGGTAGCCTACATGACTGCTATTTGACAAATCCGTATTTTTTAACGATGTATGATAAACGTATGTTTAGATGGGTGTGTGTGAAACAGAAACAAAAACATGAATTTTGTCATATATGCCAAAATGTGAAAATGTAGTCTGTAGTAGCCAGTAACCTAGTCAAGGATGCATCAATGCAATATTGGCACCCAACATTTTGTTACAGACCAACAAAAGCAAACCTTGAATTTGTAGGTTTAAAATATCCATCTAGTTGCCAGGGTTGACCTATTTTAAGAAATGCTATTGGTTGGTGGATATAAAGTCTAAGGTCTTTGATAGGCTGATGAAGAATTTGTGACAGGATATAATCAGTGCTACCTGTTGAGGTTAGCATAGGGCCAATGTGTGCCATGTTATGGGACCAGCTACAATTTAGCATTCTGTCACGTGCAAGTAAATTGATGATTTTTATTGGCTAATACGCATTTTGTGCTAGATAAGCAACCATTTAAATTTTTACGGGTTATGTTTGCACAGTGGTGGAAAAAGTACCCAATTGTCATACTTGACTAAAAGTAAAGATACCTTAATAGAAAATGACTCAAGTAAAAGTGAGTCACCCGGTAAGATACTACTTGAGTAAAAGTATTTGGTTTTAAATATACTTAAGTATCAAAAGTAAATGTAACTGCAAAAATATACTTCAGTATCAAAAGTAAATGTAACTGCAAAAATATACTTCAGTATCAAAAGTAAAAGTACAAGTATAAATCATTTCAAATTCCTTATTTTAAGCAAACCAAATGACACAATGTTATTGTTTTTTAGTCTACAGATAACCAGGGGCACACCAACACTCAGACATAATTTACAAATGAAGCGTTTGTGTTTAGTGAGTCCACCAGATCAGAAGCAGTAGGGATGTTCTCTTGATAGTGTGTGAATTGGACAATTTTCTTGTCCTGTTAAGCATTCTAAATGTAATGAGTACTTTTGAGTGTCAGGGAAAATGTATGGATTAAAACATCATTTTCTTTAGGAATGTAGTATAGTAAAAGTAAAAGTTGTCAGAAATATAAATAGTAAAGTATAGATACCCAAATAAACTACTTAAGTAGTACTTTAAAGTATTTTTACTTAAGTACTTTACACCCCTGTGTTTGCAAGTATTGACCTTGAGTGTTTACCCATCCTCACTACGTTTGAGTCCTATACTGTAGTTACAGAATGACTTCATTGTTGTTAAACCCATCATGGTGGACATAAATATGATGTTGTGGGTAAAAATAAGTCAGCTTTGATAAGTCAAAAGTCATCATCAGACAAACCTGACCAAACTATTTTGGCATGTACAGTAGGTGTTTGTTAGTGTTTGGGTATGTGTAGGGATATTTAGTGAGTGTATATTGGTTATAAAGCGCTGTCGGGTGTATGCAGAATAGGGTGAGATCAGATGTGATGAATACTAAAGAGAGTCTCAATGAAAGTCTTAGAATGAAAAGTCCAATTGTGTTTATTAAACATAAACAAGTTTTAAATAAACCATATGAAAACCACACATGCACATCTCAACTAAATATTTGCATAAACTTGATTAACTGCATTCATTTCCTCATTAAAAGTGTCTTAAGAGAAAAAAATTAAGTAGTTGAATGGAAGTAATGAAACAGGCATTTGTGAACATCATATAGCCTACACAGTACAAACACAATATGTAACAGACTTTTTAGGTTTATACACTGAGTGTACAAACATTAGGAACACCTGGTCTTTCCGTGACATAGCTAGTGTTTCCATTAACTTGTCCAGTAATTTTTTTGTAGACATTTAGAACGTTAGCATAGAAAATAGATGCGAGGTTAGATTGCCTGCTAGGGTTTCCATTTCACTATCTTATGTCGATGAAAACAGCTGGACGTAATGACGTCACACCCAAAAACCTATAAATTGCGCATTCATAAATTGGCGACAGCCTGTATGCCCTCCAACATACAGTGCCTTGCAAAAGTTCTGAAAGGCTCCAGAGTCTGCAACACCACTAAGCAAGGGGCACCACCAAGCAAGCGGCACCATGAAGACCAAGGAGCTCTCCAAACAGGTCAGGGACAAAGTTGTGGAGAAGTACATATCGAGGTTGGGTTATAAAAAAAATATCAGAAACTTCGAACATCCCACGGAGCACCGTTAAATCCATTATAAAAAAATTGAAAGAATATGGCACCACAACAAACCTGTCAAGAGAGGGCCGCCCACCAAAACTCACAGACCAGGCAAGGAGGGCATTAATCAGAGGCAACAAAGAGGCCAAAGATAACCCTGAAGGAGCTGCAAAGCTCCTCAGTGGAAATTGGATTATCTTTCCGTAGGACCACTTTAAGCCGTACACTCCACAGAGCTGGGCTTCACGGAAGAGTGGCTAGAAAAAAGCCATTGCTTAAAGAAAAAAAATAAGCAAACACGTTTGGTGTTCGCCAAAAGACATGTGGGAGACTCCCCAAGCATATGGAAGAAGGTACTCTGGGTCAGATGAGACTAAAATCGAGCTTTTTGGCCATCAAGGAAAACGCTATGTCTGGCGCAAACCCTACACCTCTCATCACCCCCGAGAACACCATCCTCACAGTGAAGCATGGTGGTGGCAGCATCATGCTGTGGGGATGTTTTAAATCGGCAGGGACTGGGAAACTGGTCAGAATTGAAGGAATGATGGATGGCACTAAATACAGGGAAATTCTTGAGGGAAACCTGTTTCTGTCTTCCAGAGATTTGAGACTGGGACGGAGGTTCACCTTCCAGCAGGACAATGACCCTAAGCATACTGCTAAAGCAACACTCGAGTGGTTTAAGGGGAAACATTTAAATGTCTTGGAATGGCCTAGTCAAAGCCCAGACCTCAATCCAATTGAGAATCTGTGGTATGACTTAAAGATTGCTTTACACCAGCGGAACCCATCCAAATTGAAGGAGCTGGAGCAGTTTTGCCTTGAAGAATGGGCAAAAATCCCAGCGGCTAGATGTGCCAAGCTTAGAGCGCCATACCCCAAGAGACTTGCAGCTGTAATTGCTGCAAAAGGTGGCTCTACAAAGTATTGACTTGGGGGGAGAATAGTTATGCACGCTCAAGTTCAGTTTTTTTGTCTTATTTCTTGTTTGTTTCACACCAAAAAATATTTTGCATCTTCAAAGTGGTAGGCATGTTGTGTAAATCACATGATACAAACCCACAAAAAAACAATTTTAATTCCAGGTTGTAAGGCAACAAAATAGGAAAAATGCCAAGGGGGGTGAATACTTTCGCAAGCCATTGCATTTGTTTCATGTCTCAGGTAGCCTGCGAAAGCCAACATGGATAGAATGCAATAATTGACTAATATTTGCCATATACTCATAACTCTCATGTGCCAATGTATCGCCACGGTCCATGCCATGGTGAAACTTCCACTCCTGTAGATCTGAAATAATTGGATGGTTAAACTTGCAGCCAACCAGAAAAGCAAGGCGAAACAATTCAGGCATTCTTGAAATACAGGACAATCCTTGTCCTGCAAAGAAACATTTTTACAGTTGAAAAAATTGATTTTGCAAGACGTAGGCATTTAGAATTAATTGTAGTGGAGCTTTATAGTTACACAGTGACATCTAGTGCCCTGCATACCTTCAAAATGACTAGGCAATAATTTATTTCGAAAAAAGTTTCCATCCTAATTTGTCACAATAAAGAAAGTTTGACAGAAGAAAAATCCACCCTTGTCGAACGGATAACAATCTTGTTGATCTCTAGAAAATGTCTCCTATATCTGCCGTTTCCATTACACATGACGCAATTCTTTTTTTTGCGGCATTGCTTTTGTCGAATAAACCTGGGTCAATGGAAACCTGCCTATAGACTGGAGTGAACATGGGTCAGCATCTCTGTGGAACGATATCGACACCTTGTAGAGTCCATGCCCTGAAGAATTGCGGCTGTTCTGAGGGCAAAAGGGGTCTTTATGATGGTGTATCCTGAGGTAGCTCCTTTCTGAGAACCTCTTCCCACAGTGCGTACCGGCGAATGGCCTCTATCCCGTGTGGACCTTCAGGTGCATCTTCAGCTGGTGCTGGGGGAGAACC
The DNA here is from genome assembly GCF_020615455.1 of Coregonus clupeaformis. NCBI lineage: Eukaryota > Metazoa > Chordata > Actinopteri > Salmoniformes > Salmonidae > Coregonus > Coregonus clupeaformis. The sequence continues at coordinate 185,799 of NW_025534402.1, read as the reverse complement.
TCTTCTCACACTGGGGGCAGCTGTAGTGTTCTCCCCTGTGTGGACCCTCTGGTGCCTCTTCAAGTTGAACGAGTGGGAGAAACTGGCCTGGCACAGGTGGCAGCCAAACGGTTTCTCCCCCGTGTGGACCTTCTGGTGTCTCTTCAGGTCACTAGCCTGGGCGAAGCACATGTGACACTGGGTACAGCTGAAGGGTTTCACCCCTGTGTGGACCCTCTTGTGGATCTCCACCTTCTGGGGGCTGCTGAAGCCTTTGTTACAGAACATGCAGAGGAACTGTTTTTCTTTACTTTTTCCTGATATTGCTCCCCCTCCCTGAGCCTGGGCTCTAGCCCTGTCGTTTAAATTCAATACCTGATTGAAAAGGATGCGGCCGTGTGAATCGGAAGGCCCCATCGACGTGGACACTGGGTTGCGATCCCTGAGTATGTGTAAAGGGGTGTGGGTCGCAACATTTGGATTTGTCTCAAAGCTTTCATTGTAATCTAAGAAATCTCTGCCTTGTGAGTGTCCGTCTCCTAGGTGACTATCTGCATTCCAAGTGGGAGGAACGTCGCCCTCCACTTTCACAGTCACTTCATCTACGACCAGACCCTCTCCTTTCTTATCTAGGCACCCTTCAGAGTATACACTACTACTGTACCGGTTCCAGTCCCCTCTAGACAGATCAGTCTGTGCCTCTAAACCCAAGGGCATGTTTTCAGGGTTAATCTCTGAAGTGTAAGAACATGACAGATCATTGTCAGTCTCTAACGCGTCACCTGAGTCCCGATGGGAATTAACCGTCCTCGGGTTACCGTAAAGTAAATACTCTGAGCTGGGAGCAGGAGGACAGCCCAGTCTCCCCAGCCCCAGTCTCTCTGGGTCTGATCTGTGGTCAGATACTGTGTGTAAAAGCCTTTGTGTTACAATTAAAGTCTCTGTCTCTGACTTGAGGACGGCGTTCGGTGCTCCACTGACCTCCATGATGCTGTGTGGGGTCCTGGGCTGGGGCGCTGTATTGGTGGCGAGGTCCTCCGTGGCTACAGGGGGCGCCACTCCAGACGCTGCTCCAGTCTGGATGTCTCTGTTGTGTCGTGTTTCCTCTCCTTCAGTCCTCTCCTGCTTGATCAGAGACGATCCTCCAGGACCTGCAGCCTCTGTATCTGCAGACTGACACAAGAAGAGAGGAGGTTATTATCAGTACATGAGTTGAATTGGATAACAATGTCGTAAGGAAGTCTCACAAGCTCCCATATGGCAGATAAATGAGGATGTTACATATAAGCAAGTGAATTGCTGAGGGGAGCCTTTCTGAAATAAACTGGCCACATTTGATGTACTGTAATTTTGATGTAACACTATTAGTCTGGTCCTCTGTAGCTCAACTGGTAGAGCACGGTGCTTGTAACGCCAAGGTAGTGGGTTCGATCCCCGGGACCACCCCATACACACAAAATGTATGCACGCATGACTGTAAGTCGCTTTGGATAAAAGCGTCTGCTAAATGGCATATTATTTATTATTATTATTATTATTACACTAACCTCTATCACGATAACATGCTGGGTTGAGGTTCCACTTCCCTCATCAACAATGATTGGTTGGTCATCGCTCCATGTATTGTGTCCCGCTGGCTTCACAAAGCTCCTGTGGCCTCTAGTGAGATGTCCTTCACCTGAGAGAGTGATTGGGGGAAAAGAGGTGGTTAGGTTAGGTACTGCTAAAGCGTCTGCTAAATGGCATATTATTATTATTATTTACTGTCAATACTCAATGCTATATTGTACACTATTGATAGTATTGACACTGTCTATAAGGTAACACTTCTCATAACTTCTTGAAAGATAGGTAGCTAAGTCGTAATCAGGGGAATTATTGCATACTATCCAAACATGCGCTGAGGGGAACGGGGCAAAATGTACCTCTTGCCATTCCTCTGTATCGGTCGATGATCTTGTCAGTACTGGGACGACTGGCGAGGACGCGCTCTCGGATTGTCTTCTCTGCGCGCTCCCGTGCCACCTTCAATTCCAGTAGCTGTAGTTTCCTCCGCAATGCCCTGTTTTCATTTTGGCTTTGAGAAATTTCTAAACGAAACACTGCATAGTCGTCGTCTACGAGTTTACAGATCTCTGCAACTGCTGTATTCGCTAGAACCTCCATAATGGAGGCCATTTGAGTGTGAAAACCCATAGCCATTGTTGTTAGCTAGCTAACGTTAGAAGCTAACTAGCGTTACCTAAATAACGTAACATCTATCAACCAAGTCCTGTCTTCAACGCGAATTAAAGACAGCCGGGGGGTAAGTATTTGATGCTGTGCAGTTAAATTAGTCACATTTTGAGTTCCATGGTGTTAATAAATGTCTAAATAACAATAATAAAAACGCTATCGTGAAAATTGTTCTTGGTCACTGTTTACTTCCCTTCCACATTGACGAGAAATGATTTCATTGGCGGGCGTCTTGGGGCGTGATTAAATGAAAAAAGAGTGCGGGCTGCTCTGTAAACTACGGTAATGCTAATTGATTATACATTAGACTAATTCCACCACAGAAATATACATAAATAGAAATCAACAACAAATCACGACCTTTTATGGGCAGTCTCTTTGATGCTCAGAGAAGACTTGTTTGAAAGAACAGTGTGTTAGCTAGAATATAACAATTACATAGTGACTTTATTCCATCTAGGCCTATGTCACCACAGTAACGTAAATATTCAACTGCCGAGGTTTATTGTCTCTCTAAAAACAGGTATTTACAATCCTGTTTCAAATTACAAGTTAACAATGGGTTAATTACCCTCTTAAACAGACATTAAAATGTTGTACACTCTGACCCAGTTTATAGAGACCAGGCATTCTGGAATATCAAGTACAGGTGCACTTTAGTTCATGTTTAATATTTCAACCCAGTCATCACAAGACCTGAAGCCTTCATGCCATTTAATGTAAACAGCTTGAGGTCAAGGACTGTTTGTAAAGATCCCATACCAAAGATGATAGATAAGCTTTTGAGTGCTGGGGTTTTTCATAACAGAACAGTTACGATGTCCCCCAGCGATTTTTGAACTTTTCCTGTTGAAAAACTATGTCCCAAGTATAAATAAAGTACACACACACTAAAGGGTAAAACACATGTTTTGAGCAAAATAGTGTTTTTTAGACACAACTGCTCAATAGTTGGCCTGATGGTCAAATGTGATGTCATTAGCCTCCCCCTTGCTTGAGAAACAATAGAGGAGCAATAGAGAACAAAAGAGGAAAGGCCACTTATTGAGATGACTTTTGTTAAGTAAATCAGGTGTTAACTGAGGTGGAAAGGAGACTAGAGGAGGACTTTAAGAGGGACTTGATTTGAGCATGTTTTGGTCAGTTTTTGCATTGATGAACACAGTGACATGGTGACGTACATCAGTATAAATACAGCCAACTTTAAGTGTTTGACTTGTGTGGCTGAGTAAGTTAATTATTGAGTGGCAATGTTTGCTACAGCCATGTGTATGGGATTATCAAATCAAATCAAATATTATTTGTCACATGCGCCGAATACAAAAGGTTTTGGTAGACCTTATAGTGAAATGCTTACTTACAAGCCCTTAACCAACAATGCAGTTTTAAGAAAGAGTACCAAAAAAAATCACCAAAAAATACAATATAAAATAATACGAAATAAAAGTCACAAATTATTAAAGAGCAGCAGTAAAAATAACAATAGCAAGGCTATATACATGGGGTACCGGTACCGAGTCAATGTGCGGGGGCACCCGTTAGTCGAGGTAATTGGGGTAATATGTGCATGTAGGTAGAGTTATTAAAGTGACTATGCATAGATAATAAACAGAGAGTAGCAGCAGCGTAAAAGAGGGGTGTGGGGGGGCAATGCAAATAGTCTGGGTAGCCATTTTATTAGATGTTCAGGAGTCTTATGGCTTGGGGGTAGAAGCTGTTTAGAAGCCTCTTGGACCTAGACTTGGCGCTCCGGTACCGCTTGCCGTGCGGTAGCAGAGAGAACAGTCTATGACTAGGGTGGCTGGAGTCTTTGACCATTTTTAGGGCCTTCCTCTGACACCGCCTGGTATAGAGGTCCTGGATGGCAGGAAGCTTGGCCCCAGTGATGTACTGGGCCATACGCACTACTCTCTGTAGTGCCTTGTAGTCAGAGGCCGAGCAGTTGCCATACCAGGCAGTGATGCAACCAGTCAGGATGCTCTCGATGGTGCAGCTGTAGAACCTTTTGAGGATCTGAGGACCCATGCCAAATACCTATAGGCTGTCTCGTCGTTGTCGGTTATCAGGCCTACCACTGTTGTGTCATCGGCAAACTTAATGATGGTGTTGGAGTCGTGCCTGGCCATGCAGTCACGAGTGAACAGGGAGTACAGGAGGGGACTGAGCACACACCCCTGAGGGTCCCCCGTGTTGAGGATCAGCGTGGCGGATGTGTTGTTACCTACCCTTACCACCTGGGGGTGACCCGTCAGGAAGTCCAGGATCCAGTTGCAGAGGGAGGTGTTTAGTCCCAGGGTCCTTAGCTTAGTGATGAGCTTTGAGGGCACTATGGTGTTGAACGCTGAGCTGTAGTCAATGAATAGTATTCTCACATAGGTGTTCCTTTTGTCCAGGTGTGAAAGGGCAGTGTGGAGAACAATAGTGATTACATCATCTGTGGATCTGTTGGGGCGATATGCAAATTGGAGTGGGTCTAGGGTTTCTGGGATAATGGTGTTGATGTGAGCCATGACCAGCCTTTCAAAGCACTTCATGGCTACAGACGTGAGTGCTACGGGTCGGTAGTCATTTAGCCAGGTTACCTTAGTGTTCTTGGGCACAGGGACTATGGTGGTCTGCTTGAAACATGTTGGTATTACAGACTCAGACAGGGAGAGGTTGAAAATGTCAGTGAAGACACTTGCCAGTTGGCCAGCGCATGCTCAGAGTACATGTCCTGGTAATCTGTCTGGCTCCGCGGCCTTGTGAATGTTGACCTGTTTAAAGGTCTTACTTACATCAGCTACGGAGAGCGTGATCACACAGTCATCCAGAACAGCTGATGCTCTCATGCATGTTTCAGTGCTACTTGCCTCGAAGCAAGCATATAAGTAATTTAGCTTGTCTTGTAGGCTCGTGTCACTGGGCAGCTCGCGGCTGTGCTTCCCTTTGTAGTCTGTAATCAATCAATCAATTTTATTTTATATAGCCCTTCTTACATCAGCTAATATCTCGAAGTGCTGTACAGAAACCCAGCCTAAAACCCCAAACAGCTAGTAATGCAGGTGTAGAAGCACGGTGGCTAGGAAAAACTCCCTAGAAAGGCGAAAACCTAGGAAGAAACCTAGAGAGGAACCAGGCTATGAGGGGTGGCCAGTCCTCTTCTGGCTGTGCCGGGTGAAGATTATAACAGAACCATGCCAAGATGTTCAAAAATGTTCATAAGTGACAAGCATGGTCAAATAATAATCAGGAATAAATCTCAGTTGGCTTTTCATAGCCGATCATTAAGAGTTGAAAACAGCAGGTCTGGGACAGGTAGGGGTTCCATAACCGCAGGCAGAACAGTTGAAACTGGAATAGCAGCAAGGCCAGGCGGACTGGGGACAGCAAGGAGTCACCACGGCCGGTAGTCCCGACGTATGGTCCTAGGTGCTCAGGTCTCTCAGTTGGCTTTTCATAGCCGATCATTAAGAGTTGAAAACAGCAGGTCTGGGACAGGTAGGGGTTTCGTAACCGCAGGCAGAACAGTTGAAACTGGAATAGCAGCAAGGCCAGGCGGACTGGGGACAGCAAGGTGTCATCATGCCCGGTAGTCCTGACGTATGGTCCTAGGGCTCGGTCTCTCAGAGAGAAAGAGAGAACGAGAGAATTAGAGAGAGCATACTTAAATTCACACAGGACACTGGATAAGACAGGAGAAGTACTCCAGGTATAACCAACTAACCCCAGCCCCCGACACATAAACTACTGCAGCATAAATACTGGAGGCTGAGACAGGAGCGGTCCGGAGACACTGTGGCCCCATCCGAAGAAACCCCCGGACAGGGCCAAACAGGAAGGATATAACCCCACCCACTCTGCCAAAGCACAGCCCCCGCACCACTAGAGGGATATCCTCAACCACCAACTTACAATCCTGAGACAAGGCCGAGTATAGCCCACAGAGGTCTCCACCACAGCACAAACCAAGGGGGGCGCCAACCCAGACAGGAAGATCACGTCAGTAACTCAACCCACTCAAGTGACGCACCCCTCCCAGGGACGGCATGAAAGAGCACCAGCAAGCCAGTGACTCAGCCCCTGCAACAGGGTTAGAGGCAGAGAACCCCAGTGGAGAGGGGAACCGGCCCGGCAGAGACAGCAAGGGCTGTTCGTTGCTCCAGAGCCTTTCCGTTCACCTTCACACTCCTGGGCCAGACTACACTCAATCATATGACCTACTGAAGAGATAAGTCTTCAGTAAAGACTTAAAGGTTGAGACCGAGTCTGCGTCTCTCACATGGGTAGGGAGACTGTTCCATAAAAATGGAGATCTATAGGAGAAAGCCCTGCCTCCCGCTGTTTGCTTAGAAATTCTAGGGACAATTAGGAGGCCTGCGTCTTGTGACCGTAGCGTACGTATTGGTATGTACGGCAGGACCAACTCGGAAAGATAGGTAGGAGCAAGCCCATGTAACGCTTTATAGGTTAACAGTAAAACCTTGAAATCAGCCCTTGCCTTAACAGGAAGCCAGTGTAGGGAAGCTAGCACTGGAGTAATATGATCAAATTTCTTGGTTCTAGTCAGGATTCTAGCAGCCGTATTTAGCACTAACTGAAGTTTATTTAGTGCTTTATCCGGGTAGCCGGAAAATAGAGCATTGCAGTAGTCTAACCTAGAAGTAACAAATGCATGGATTAATTTTTCTGCATCATTTTTGGACAGAAAATTTCTGATTTTTGCAATGTTACGTAGATGGAAAAAAGCTGTCCTTGAAACAGTCTTGATATGTTCGTCAAAAGAGAGATCAGGGTCAAGAGTAACGCCGAGGTCCTTCACAGTTTTATTTGAGACGACTTTACAACCATCAAGATGAATTGTCAGATTTAACAGAAGATCTCTTTGTTTCTTGGGACCTAGAACAAGCATCTCTGTTTTGTCCGAGTTTAAAAGTAAAAAGTTTTCAGCCATCCACTTCCTTATGTCTGAAACACAGGCTTCTAGCGAGGGCAATTTTGGGGCTTCACCATGTTTCATTGAAATGTACAGCTGTGTGTCATCCGCATAGCAGTGAAAGTTAACATTATGTTTTCGAATAACATCCCCAAGAGGTAAAATATATAGTGAAAACAATAGTGGTCCTAAAACGGAACCTTGAGGAACACCGAAATGTACAGTTGATTTGTCGGAGGACAGACCATTCACAGAGACAAACTGATATCTTTCCGACAGGTAAGATCTAAACCAGGCCAGAACTTGTCCGTGTAGACCAATTTGGGTTTCCAGTCTCTCCAAAAGAATGTGGTGATCGATGGTGTCAAAGGCAGCACTAAGGTCTAGTAGCACGAGGACAGATGCAGAGCCTCGGTCTGACGCCATTAAAAGGTCATTTACCACCTTCACAAGTGCAGTCTCAGTGCTATGATGGGGTCTAAAACCAGACTGAAGCATTTCGTACACATTGTTTGTCTTCAGAAAGGCAGTGAGTTGCTGCGCAACAGCTTTTTCTAAAATTTTTGAGAGGAATGGAAGATTCGATATAGGCCGATAGTTTTTTATATTTTCCGGGTCAAGGTTTGGCTTTTTCAAGAGAGGCTTTATCACTGCCACTTTTAGTGAGTTTGGTACACATCCGGTGGATAGAGAGCTGTTTATTATGTTCAACATAGGAGGGCCAAGCACAGGAAGCAGCTCCTTCAGCAGTTTAGTAGGAATAGGATCCAGTATGCAGCTTGAAGGTTTAGAGGCCATGATTATTTTCATCATTGTGTCAAGAGATATAGTACTAAAACACTTAAGTGTCTCTCCCGATCCCAGGCCCTCGCAGAGTCTGTGCAGATCCAGGACAGCTAAGCCCTGGAGGAATACGCAGATTCAAAGAGGAGTCCGTAATTTGCTTTCTAATGGTCATGATCTTTTCCTCAAAGAAGTTCATGAATTTATTACTGCTGAAGTGAAAGCCATCCTCTCTTGGGGAATGCTGCTTTTTAGTTAGCTTTGCAACAGTATCAAAAAGAAATTTTGGATTATTCTTATTTTCCTCGATTAAGTTGGAAAAGTAGGATGATCGAGCAGCAGTGAGGGCTCTTCGGTACTGCACGGTACTGTCTTTCCAAGCTAGTCGGAAGACTTCCAGTTTGGTGTGGCGCCATTTCCGTTCCAATTTCCTGGAAGCTTGCTTCAAAGCTCGGGTATTTTCTGTATACCAGGGAGCTAGTTTCTTATGACAAATGTTTTTCGTTTTTAGGGGTGCAACTGCATCTAGGGTATTGCGCAAGGTTAAATTGAGTTCCTCAGTTAAGTGGTTAACTGATTTTTGTCCTCTGACGTCCTTGGGTAGGCAGAAGGAGTCTGGAAGGGCATCAAGGAATTTTTGTGTTGTCTGAGAATTTATAGCACGACTTTTGATGCTCCTTGGTTGGGGTCTGAGCAGATTATTTGTTGCGATTGCAAACGTAATAAAATGGTGGTCCGATAGTCCAGGATTTTGTGGAAAAACATTAAGATCTACAACATTTATTCCATGGGACAAAACTAGGTCCAGAGTATGACTGTGGCAGTGAGTAGGTCCAGAGACATGTTGGACAAAACCCACTGAGTCGATGATGGCTCCGAAAGACTTTTGGAGTGGGTCTGTGGACTTCTCCATGTGAATATTAAAATCACCAAAAATTAGAATATGATCTGCTATGACTACAAGGTCTGATAGGAATTCAGGAAACTCAGAGAGGAACGCTGTATATGGCCCAGGAGGCCTGTAAACAGTAGCTATAAAAAGTGATTGAGTAGGCTGCATAGATTTCATGACTAGAAGCTCAAAAGATGAAAACGCCATTTTTTTTTTGTAAATTGAAATTTGCTATCGTAAATGTTAGCAACACCTCCGCCTTTGCGGGATGCACGGGGAATATGGTCACTAGTGTAACCAGGAGGTGAGGCCTCATTTAACACAGCAAATTTATCAGGCTTAAGCCATGTTTCAGTCAGGCCAATCACATCAAGATTATGATCAGTGATTAGTTCATTGACTATGACTGCCTTTGAAGTGAGGGATCTAACATTAAGTAACCCTATTTTGAGATGTGAGGTATCACGATCTCTTTCAATAATGGCAGGAATGGAGGAGGTCTTTATCCTAATAAGATTGCTAGGGTGAACACCGCCATGTTTAGTTTTGCCCAACCTAGGTCGAGGCACAGACACAGTCTCAATGGGTATGGCTGAGCTGACTACACTGACTATGCTATTGGCAGACTCCACTAAGCTGGCAGGTTGGCTAACAGCCTGCTGCCTGGCCTGCACCCTATTTCACTGTGGGGCTAGAGGAGTTAGAGCCCTATCTATGTTGGTAGATAAGAGGAGAGCACCCCTCCAGCTAGGATGGAGTCCGTCACTCCTCAGCAGGTCAGGCTTGGTCCTGTTTGTGGGTGAGTCCCAGAAAGAGGGCCAATTATCCACAAATGTTATCTTTTGGGAGGGGCAGAAAACAGTTTTCAACCAGCGATTGAGTGCTGAGACTCTGCTGTAGAGCTCGTCACTTCCCCTAACTGGGAGGGGGCCAGAGACAATTACTCGATGCCGACACATCTTTCTAGCTGATTTACAAGCTGAAGCTATGTTGCACTTGGTGACCTCTAGTTTGTAATAGTTTGCAAACCCTGCCACATCCAATGAGCGTCGGAGCCGGTGTAGTACGATTCGATCTTAGTCCTGTATTGACACTTTGCCTGGTTGATGGTTCGTTGGAGGGCATAGCGGGATTTCTTATATGCTTCCGGGTTAGAGTCCCGCTCCTTGAAAGTGGCAGCTCTACCCTTTAGCTCAGTGCAGATGTTGTCTGTAATCCATGGCTTCTGGTTGGGGTATGTACGTACAGTCACTGTGGGGACGACGTCATCGATGCACTTATTGATGAAGCCAGTGACTGATGTGGTGTACTCCTCAATGCCATCGGAAGAATCCCGGAACATATTCCAGTCTGTGCTAGCAAAACAGTCCTGTAGCGTAGGATCTGCTTCATCTGACCACTTTTTTATTGACCGAGTCACTGGTGCTTCCTGATTTTTTTTGAGTTTTTGCTTGTAAGCAGGAATCAGGAGGATAGAATTATGGTTAGATTTTCCAAATGGAGGGCGAGGGAGAGCTGTGTACGCTTCTCTGTGTGTGGAGTAAAGGTGGTCTAGAGTTTTTTCCCCCTCTGGTTGCACATTTAACATGCTGGTAGAAATGAGGTAAAACGGATTTAAGTTTCCCTGCATTAAAGTCCCCGGCCACTAGGAGCGCCGCCTCTGGATGAGCGTTTTCCTGTTTCCTTATGGCCGTATACAGTTCATTGAGTGCGGTCTTAGTGCACTCAATTATAATGATGACAGAACTACGTGTGTTTGCATTTAGAATTTCGTGGTTGCAAGTACAATTTGCAAATGTGTAATTTAATTTTGCAAGCTTGTATCATGTCTCAAACTCAAATTTGAATACGTTCAATAAGATTTGCAAGCATAATTTATTTTCAGAATGATTACAAATCCTTTTATAAGTATGAATATTCTGCTGTGAATCAAAAATACACTTGCAGATTTTGAATCTGCGCGGTCTGAGTTCTGTCACTGTTGTCACGTTACCAAGAGATTTGTAAACTTGTAGAAAGTTCTGTAAATTTGTAGAAAAGAGATTTGCAGGTAAATATTTGATTTGCGCAGCTCTGGGGGCAGGACCTTTTACTCCTGACCAATCAGTTCCCTTTGCCAATACCACAGCCGCCGAACCATTGGCTGGATTGTTCCATCAATCAAATCTCAGGAAGTAGCTACCCACATGAACAAGAGAGGATTAAGTAAATAAAACCAGGTGGGAGCTGGGACTAAGGTCGACGATGGATTGATTGGGCCTCATAGATGCGCGTCACATGAAAACAAACATGTCTGACTTCTACATAATGAAAAAATCAGTACAATTTATCGTATTGGACGTGGGGAAAATTGGAAGAGTAGGGGGAGTTAGAGGAGAAATGTTGTCCCTAGAAAAGGCAAGAACTAAATGTATGCAGGAGAAGTGGATGTAGCTCAGTTGGTAGAGCATGGCGTTTGCAACGCCGGGGTTGTGGGTTCGATTCACACGGGGGGCCAGTATGAAAAATGTTGTTGTTTTTTTATAATGTATGCACTCACTAACTGTAAGTCGCTCTGGATAAGAGCATCTGCTATATGACTAAAATGTAAATGTAAGTGCAGTACTATCATAAGGAGAGTTAAACAGTTGAAGTCGGAAGTTTACATACACCTTAGCCAAATACATTTAAACTCTGTTTTTCACAATTCCTGACATTTAATCCTAGTAAAAATTCCCTGTCTTAGGTCAGTTAGGATCACCACTTTATTTTAAGAATGTGAAATGTCAGAATAATACTAGAGAGAATGATTTATTTCAGCTTTTATTTCTTTCATCACATTCCCAGTGGGTCAGAAGTTTACATACACTCAATTAGTATTTGGTAGCATTGCCTTTAAATTGTTTAACTTGGGTCAAACGTTTCAGGTTACCTTCCACAAGCTTCCCACAATAAATTGGGTGAATTTTGGCCCATTCCTCCTGACAGAGCTGGTGTAACTGAGTCAGGTTTGTAGGCCTCCTTGCTCTCACACGCTTTTTCAGTTCTGCCCACAAATGTTCTATAGGATTGAGGTCAGGGCTTTGTGATGGCCACTCCAATACCTTGACTTTGTTGTCCTTAAGCCACTTTGCCACAACTTTGGAAGTATGCTTGGGGTCATTGTCCATTTGGAAGACCAATTTGTGACAAAGCTTTAACTTCCTGACTGATGTCTTGAGATGTTGCTTCAATATATCCACATCATTTTCCTTCCTCATGATGCCATCTATTTTGTGAAGTGCACCAGTCCCTCCTGCAGCAAAGTACCCCCACAGCATGATGCTGCCACCCCTGTGCTTCACGGTTGGGATGGTGTTCTTTGGCTTGCAAGCATACCCCTTTTTCCTCCAAACATAACAATGGTCATTATGGCCAAACAGTTCTATTTTTGTTTCATCAGACCAGAGGACATTTCTCCAAAAAGTATGGTCTTTGTCCCCATGTGCAGTTGCAAACCATAGTCTGGCTTTTTTATGGCGGTTTTGGAGCAGTGGCTTCTAACTTGCTGAGCGGCCTTTCAGATTATGTCGATATAGGACACGTTTTACTGTGGATATAGATACTTTTGTACCCGTTTCCTCCAGAATCTTCACAAGGTCCTTTGCTGTTGTTCTAGGATTGATTTGCACTTTTCGCACCAAAGTACGTTCATCTCTAGGAGACAGAACACGTCTCCTTCCTGAGCGGTATGACGGCTGCGTGGTCCCATGGTGTTTATACTTGCGTACTATTGTTTGTACAGATGAACGTGGTACCTTCAGGCGTTTGGAAATTGCTCCCAAGAATGAACCAGACTTGTGGAGGTCTACAAGTCTTTTCCTGAGGTCTTGGCTGATTTCTTTTGATTTTCCCATGATGTCAAGCAAAGAGGCAGTGAGTTTGAAGGTAGGCCTTGAAATACATCCACAGGTACACCTCAATTGACTAAAATTATGTCAATTAGCCTATCAGAAGCTTCTAAAGCCAGAATTTTCCAAGCTGTTTAAAGGCACAGTCAACTTACTGTATGTAAACTTCTGACCCACTGGAATTGTGATACAGTAAATTATGAGTGAAATAATCTGTCTGTAAACAATTGTTGGAAAAATTACTTGTGTCATGCACAAAGTAGATGTCCTAACCAACTTGCCAAAACTATAGTTTATTAACAAGAAATTTGTGGAGTGGTTGAAAAACAAGTTGTAATGACTCCAACCTAAGTGTATGTAAACTTCCGACTTCAACTGTACTTGGAATACGGAGGAGGAATGGAGGGGAAAAGAGAGGCAGAGGAGGTCTAAGAGAGGGTGGGAGGAAGAGGGTGAGCTTGAGGTAGTTAAAAATGGCGGGAAAAAGGGAGATGGTTTGTTAACGAAGAATGGTTGAAAGTGTAAACAGAGTGAGTTGAAGACAGGAGGAGAAATGGAAGTGAATGAGGGCAAAGTATCGGAGGTGGAAGGTGTGGTGAAGTTCTCGGAGCCCGAGGTTTGTACCGAGGTTCAGGATAAAGATGAGTCTGTGACAGTAGGAGTGAAGTTTTGGGAAAAAGTGGACCCTTGCCTTTTGGCTGATCCATTTGTGGTTTCAGGGTGGGTGAAAATGGATTTGGGTGCTGTGAAATCGGTGAGGTAACCAGAAGTGGTCTAGTGATAATTGTTTGTGTTTCTGCTGGTCAGAGGGAGCAGGCGCTCCGTGTTAAACGAATGGGGGCAAGAATTGTGAATTGTTTTGCTCTCAAGAAAAGGGCGCCATTGAACGGCGTGAAAATAAAAACTATATATTTTAAAGACTTGTTACTTTTGAACACTTGTCAAACTACTTCATTCCACTGCCTGTTTATTGATTAATTGGTGACAGAAAAAGTTGCCAAGAAAAATGCCCCACCCAATTTCACTGCAAATAGACTACCAGGCTGTATTGGTATCATTTGGCTGGTGTGCACATCACATGAGTGTTTAATTAGCCAACTTACTGACTGACTAGGCTTATTGTTTTTCATGTTTTTGTTATTGCATTTCAGGTGGAGCAGGAGTAAGATCACTAGAAAGCAGCATGCTGCCAGACCACCACAGGACCCGAGAGGTATTACAGTCAATGCTTATGAACCGGATATTGTATTTGAATTGCTCATTTATATCAATGACACTAACAAAATGGTTGGATTGTTCAGCAACATGTGCAGTAAATGCTAACACGGCTTTGGTGATGAAAGGTATATCATGTATTTATTGTCATCTCCGTATCAGGCCTCTGCATGCTGTGACAAGGGCCTGGATGGTGACATATGCTTCAAGCTACCTGACTGAATACTGGGGCCTTCAGCGGTACCTTCCCTTTGATTACAGCAAGAGTTTCCTTATGTCTCGTAGCCATTTAACATGTACTGTATGTGACCACTCAAATTCTTACAAACCGCTACGAACACAAGAACAGACTTATATTCACTTGTCCCTGGCTGCGTTTACAGGCAGCCCAATTCTGATATTTTTTCCACTAATTGGTCTTTTGACCAATCCCAGATCTTTTCACATCAGATCTTTTTCAGCGCTGATCTGATTGGTCAAAAGACCAATTGTTGAAAAAAAAGATCAGACTTGGGCTGCCTGTCTGAACAGTCCTATTCTTCAGGCTTGTCTGGGATATATATTTTAGTTGGCACACCTGTGTGATATCTTTTATAAATTAATAATAATTTATTCACCCTGGATATGAGAGTTGCATTGATTTGAGACCTTTTGGAATCAGAAGCGCCAAGTGTTGTCTTGATGGAGAACGTCTGTATGTTGTCAGATGTTTAAGTTACCATAGTAGTTAGTAAAAATTAGAAGAACAGGCTGAAACAGTTATGGTTTTTTAACCTATTAAAAAATGAACATGAGTAGTTTATACAAAAGTTTATTGCATTTCGTGGTCATCCCACAAATTGGACAATTTTAAAGCCTTGATAGTTGCATCCTTCCTCAGGGAACTGTCTGCTGATAGCTGACAACATGGTGGCAGGTTTTTTGATGTGCTGCTCTAGAGTTCCCAGCAGACTCACCTGGGAATAGGGGGATGGACAGAGTGTGCAAAGCTGTCATCAAGGCAAAGGGTGGCTAATTTGAAAAATCGCAAATATAAAATACATTTTGATTTGTTTAACACTTTTTTGGTTACTACATGATTCCATGTGTGTTATTTCATAGTTTTGATGTCTTCACGATTATTCTACAATGTAGAAAATAGTAAAAATAAAGAAAAACCCTGGAATGAGTAGGTGTGTCCAAACTTTTGACTGGTACTGTGTATAAACTCAGCAAAAAAAGAAACGTCCTCTCACTGTCAACTGCGTTTATTTTCAGCAAACTTAACATGTGTAAATATTTGTATGAACATAACAAGATTCAACAACCGAGACATAAACTGAACAAGTTCCACAGACATGTGACTAACAGAAATGGAATAATGTATCCCTGAACAAAGGAGGGCTCAAAATCAAAAGTAACAGTCAGTATCTGGTGTGGCCACCAGCTGCATTAAGTACTGCAGTGCATCTCCTCCTCATGGACTGCACCAAATTTGCCAGTTCTTGCTGTGATATGTTACCCCACTCTTCCACCAAGACACCTGCAAGTTCCCGGACATTTCTGGGGGGAATGGCCCTAGCCTTCACCCTCCGATCCAACAGGTCCCAGACGTGCTCAATAGGATTGAGATCCGGGCTCTTCGCTGGCCATGGCAGAACACTGACATTCCTGTCTTGCAGGAAATCACGCACAGAACGAGCAGTATGGCTGGTGGCATTGTCATGCTGGAGGGTCATGTCAGGATGAGCCTGCAGGAAGGGTACCACATGAGGGAGGAGGATGTCTTCCCCGTAACGCACAGCGTTGAGATTGCCTGCAATGACAACAAGCTCAGTCCGATGATGCTGTGACACACCACCCCAGACCATGACGGACCCTCTACCTCCAAATCGATCCCACTCCAGAGTACAGGCCTCGGTGTAACGCTCATTTCTTCGATGATCAACGTGAATCCGGCCATCACCCCTGGTGAGACAAAACCACTTTTTGCCAGTCCTGTCTGGTCCAGCGACGGTGGGTTTGTGCCCATAGGCGAAGTTGTTGCCAGTGATATCTGGTGAGGACCTGCCTTACAACAGGCCTACAAGCCCTCAGTCCAGCCTCTTTCAGCCTATTGCGGACAGTCCTGAGCACTGATGGAGGGATTGTGCGTTCCTGGTGTAACTCGGGCAGTTGTTGTTGTCATCCTGTACCTGTCCCGCAGGTGTGATGTTCTGATGTACCGATCCTGTGCAGGTGTTGTAACACTGCGAGGACGTTCAGCTGTCCATTCTGTCTCCCTGTAGCGCTGTCTTAGGCGTCTCACAGTACGGACATTGCAATTTATTGCCCTGGCCACATCTGCAGTCCTCATGCCTCCTTGCAGCATGCCTAAGGCACGTTCACGCAGATGAGCAGGGACCCTGGGCATCTTTCTTTTGGTGTTTTTCAGAGTCAGTAGAGAGGCCTCTTTAGTGTCCTAAATTTTCATAATGACCTTAATTGCCTACCGTCTGTAAGCTGTTAGTGTCTTAACGACCGTTCCACAGTTGCAAGTTCATTAATTGTTTATGGTTCATTGAACAAGCATGGGAAACAGTGTTTAAACCCTTTACGATGAAGATCTGTGAAGTTATTTGGATTTTTCCTAATTATATAAGACAGGGTCCTGAAATAGGGACGTTTCTTTTTTTGCTGAGTTTATATGCATGACTTACTGACATGGAGTGCTCCATGTTCCTGCTGGTAGCAGGCCTCAACCTAGATGCAGGGAAATGTCCTGCCTTGGAGTATGGTTATACCATCTCTACCAGGCTCCTGGAAATCATATGACTAACCTGCATAGATTAACAAAAGAAAATGGTAACTGTATTTAGGCAATTGAAGTCACGACTGCCATAGGTTCTTTACACAGGAGTGTAAAGGTTTTTGTTCCAGCACTTCACTAACACCTCATTCAAATAATTGTGGCCTAAATTGAACAAAAACTTGTACACAGTTCAGTCCCCTGGGACAGAAATCACCCACGTCTGTATTATTGAATGAGCTTCCCAAGTTACAAGTTTAGCTAGAATTCTGCATGATAGAGAATAACGTGTGGATTTATTTCTATCTAACCTTGTGAATAAACTCCAAGAACAAGATGATTTTCCTGGTGGCTTGGAGGTTCCCAAATTCTTTACATCTTTCTGAGTGTTAGGGATGTGAATAAACCTGAGGAAAAGAGCAGAGAGGGAGAAGAAATTAACCTCACTGCTTAAATGTCAGTGCTGGTTCAAGTTGCTGAGACCCACAAGTACCTTTAAGTTGTACATATTCATAATCTTGATCAAGTTGTCACCAACTTTTTCAGTCACCAATTAATCAATAAACAGGCAGTGAAGTGAAGTAGTTTGACAAGTTTTTAAAATATAGCTAGCATGTTGGCAAGTATCCGGCCAGCAACCTTCACTGTCGACGGCAACAGCTTTCACAGGCTCATCATCTGTACAAATAACCCAATTGTGAAACATAATTTATGTAAACGAACATTATTATTTTCTACTTCATAGACGCATATAATGTCCAGGGTATAACCTAGCCTGGTGGAACCAGCCTGATTGCTGTGTTCACCATTCTATTTCACATTTTATGATATCTGAAGTGAAATAGACAGGTGAACGCAGCGATCAGGTTGGTTCCACCAGGACTAGGCTATTCATAACCACCATTGATAATGTAATCATTGATAATGTAATCAGTGTTCTGTGTGTGTGACCCACCAGTATCTTTGATGAGGGGCCAGGAGCTGATCTATGCTGCTATGCCCATCAATTGTGTTCTGGAAAAGACCTCACCTCCAGCCTCACCTCTTGCCTGCTCACCAACGGTCGTCGATAGGGAGAACATACTTTTTTGTGTGTCAGATATTATCTATCCTCCTAACTGCCATTGGTAATAGAACAGTGACTATGTATGTATGTGTTCATAGAAACATGTATGGAGCCAGCACATGGAGACTTCCAAGATGATGTGATGACTGACAGACGGGCTTGATACTGATGAATGGAGAGAGCCTGGCACTCGGCATAACGTGTTACTAGACACAACTTTTAGTTGGATTGTCTTTTTTTTATTGAATTAAATGGTATCAGTCAATATGGGGAGGAGAAACCCTTTGTATTCTGCACCAGGATCAGGGAACTCCTGTTGTATACAGGACACCACACAGGAAGGTATGACCACTGACATGTTTGCCAAGGTAGCCCCAATACCACCAGACAAATGCCGATAGGCAGAGTATCTGTATTGGCTGGGAATGACAATAAAATATGAAAGGTTCACATTGTTATATTAACAGAACACTGCTTCTATGGTATTATGTAAAGGGTTGTTTATTCTACATGGACCTGTTACTACATTTGAAAGTTATCAAAACACTTAGTTTAGAATATCAACATACATTTTGCAATTACATTCTTCTCATATTAATCTTTAGCCTACTGATCTATTCAAAGCTTCTCTATATCTGCCTGTAATTATTGAGCTCAACCTGCAGGTTTGTTTGTTGTGACTGAGTGGTGGGGGAAAAACTGTGGGCAAGGTTCTGACAGATGGGTGTGTCTTGGTGGTGACAAGGACACACCAAAGAAACAACCACATCAAACCACACCCCCAAGCCAACTCGCGTTTGGCTTCTGTCATGGCCGACAGCATTTCTTGAGGAGCAAGCCAAAAAACGAGGCCAAATCAGCGGGTACAATACCCCTTTAAAGCATCAGACAATCTCAGTGCATACAGTTAATTTTATTAAAACCATATATGGAAAAATACACTTTTAAAATTTAGACCAAGCGATTGGTCGGGGACAGCCCTAAACTTTATAAACTGCATACATTTTCTCGTTAAAATTGTCTTTGGGAAAATAAGTTGTTGAATGGAAGTAATCAACATCATATATCCTGCACAGTACCAACACAATATGTAACAGACCTTTTAGGCTTATATATCACAAAATGTCTGGATGCAATATTCTACCCAGGAATATTCAATACTGAAATCTGTTACTCTCGTTATTCCAAATGCATCTGTGGACCTTTTCTGCTGACAATAATGAAAAATAATCTATTGTCTTTAATGCAGTGTTTGAGCTGAAGGTCAGAAGCTATTTAGTGGAATGTTTTTTCTGCTGGTGTATTCTGAGGTAGCTCCTCTCTGAGAACCTCTTCCCACATTGCGTACAGGTGAACAGCCTTTCTCACGTGTGGACCTTCAGGTGCATCTTCAGCTAGTTCTGATGGGAGAACCTCTTCTCACACTCGGGGCAGCTTCAATATTTCTCCCCTGTGTGGATCCTCTGGTGCCTCTTCAGGCTGGACGAGTGGGAGAAGCGCATATGACACTGGGTACAGCTGAAGGGTTTTTCCCCTGTGTGGACCCTCTGGTGCCTCTTCAGGTTGCCAGCCTCAGCGAAGCACATATGACACTGGGTACAGCTGAAGGGTTTCACCCCTGTGTGGACCCTCTGGTGGATCTCCACCTTCTGGAGACAGCTGAAGCCTTTGTTACAGAACATGCAGAGAAACCGTTTCTCTTTACCTTTGCCTGATGTTGCTCCCCCTCCACGAGCCTTGGCCCTTTGGTCCTTTGAGTTCAATACCTGATCGGAAGGCCCCATCGACTTGGACACTGGGTCGCGATCCCTGAGCGTGTGTAAAGGGGAGTGTATCGCAACATTTGGGTTTGTCTCTAAGCTTTCCCTGTAATCTAAGAAATCTCTGCCTTGTGAGTGTCCTTCTCTGAAGTGAGTCTCATCTGCATTCAAGGTCAGAGGAGAGTCGCCCTCCACTTTCACAGTCACTTCATCTACCACTATAACCTCCCCTTTCTTATCTAGGCACCCTTCAGAGTATACACTACTACTGTACTGGTTCCAGTCCCCTCTAGACAGATCAGTCTGTGTCTCTAAACCCAAGGGCATGTTGCCAGGGTCCATCTCTGTAGAGTAAGAACAAGACGGAACATCACCGCCAGTGTCTAACGCATCACCATCTCCACGGGAATGAACCGTCCTCTGGCTCTGGTGAAATACCGGTAAGTACTCTGAGCCGGGAGAAGGAGGACAGCCCAGTGGCCCCAGCCCAAATCTCTCTGGGTCTGATCCGTGGTCAGATCCTGTGTGTAAGAGCCTGTGTGTTGCAGTTAATGTCTCCGTGTCTATCTCTGACTTGAGGACGGCGTTCGGCGTTCCAGTGACCTCCGTGATACTGGGTCGGGTCCTGGGCGGCACTGGGGCGGAGGTGGGGTCCTCCGTGGCTACATGGGGTGCTGCAGTCTGGATGTCTCCGCTGTGCCGTGGGTCCTCCTCTCCTTCAGACCTCTCCAGCTTGACCCCAGGACCAGCAGCCTCTGCATCTGCAGACTGACAAGAAGAGAGGTTATTACCGGTTCATGAGTTGAATTGGTTAAGAATGACGCAAGGAAGTCTCACAAGCTCCCCTATGGAAGATAAATTACGATGTAATCAAGTGAATAGCTGAGGGGGAGCCTTTCTGAAATAAACCGGCCACATTTGATTTACAAAGTAACTGTAATATTTTATGCAACACTACTACACTAACCTCTATCACGATAACATGCTGTGTTGAGGTTCCACTCCCCTCATCAACAGTGATTGGTTGGTTATCTCTCCATGTATTGTGTCCCGCTGTCTTCACAAAGCTCCTGTGTCCTCCAATGAGATGTCCTTCACCTGAGAGAGTGATTGGGGGAAAATAGGTGGTTAGGTTAGCTACTGTCAATGCTCAACGGTATCTGTTAATGGAAGGTATTATACACCATTGACAATGTCTAGAATTGTCAAGAATGTAAGGTAACACTTTGCATAACTTTTTGATATTCTATTCATAGATCGATTGATATGTTCCATGCATATATAGCCTCGTTATTGTTATATTATTGTGTTACTATTTACTTTTTAACTCTGCATTGTTGGGAAAGGGCTCATATGTAAGCATTTCACGGTAAAGTCTACACCTGTTGTATTCGGTGCATGTGACAACAGTTGATTTGATTTGCATCATATTGTTTTCAATGAGTAAATCATAGGAAATGCAGTACATCAAGAATCTGGTAAGAATATCATATTGTGTCTTTGTGCAAGATAGCTAAGTAATCATGGGAATTATTTCATACTATCCAAAAACGGACGAAGTGTTAACCCAATGTGGTTACACATGTGCAGAGGGCTTCTGAAAAATTTACCTCTTGCCATTCCTCTGTATCGGTCGAGGATCTTGACACTACCTGGACGACTGGCGAGGACGCGCTCTCGCGTTGTCCTCTCTGCGCGCTCCCGTGCCACCTTCAGTTCCAGTAGCTGTAGTTTCCTCCGCAATCCCCTGTTTTCTTTCTGGCTTTGAGAAATTTCCAAACGGAACACTGCATAGTCGTCGTCTACGAGTTTACAGATCTCTGCCACGGCTGCATTAGCTAGCACCTCCATTATGGAGGCTATTTGAGTGTGAAAAACCACACAATTGGCCATTGTTAGCTAACGTTACCACCTAGCTAGAAAACATTATCAACCAAGCCCTGTCTCCAACACGAATTAACGACTACCTGGGGTAAGTATGTGATGCTGTGCAGTTAAATTTGTCATATCTTAAGTTCCATGGTGTTAATAAATGTCTAAATAACAACACTAAAAACGCTAACGTGGAAATTGTTCTTGGTCAACGGTGACATCCGTTTACTACTACTACTTCTTCTATGGTACATTGGCTTTCACACAATTTAGTGTGCATGTCGCCACCTACTGTGTGGGATGGAAACAGGATATATTCATACAAACTACCCCCCCCCCCCAATAAAAATAAATCAAACTACTGTTATGTTAAAAATAAAACAGATCTGATCCCTACACAGGCTCAAGATGATTAGAGGTCCAAACTACTTTTCTGCCTTAGCCACAATAATGTCCAGTTTCTTTGACACTTGAGCCGTACAGTTTATAACTGTGGCAATGAACGCCTACAAAATCCACCTTTTAACGCACGGTATCTTTTGACTGGCAGCAAACATTTACTACAGGCTGTGGTGCATCCACTACCATATCTTAGCAAGTCTCACTTGTTTTCTCACCTCTTTAAATCGCATAGGAGATTTGATTGACCGCTCTAACTTTTGACATCTCCTTCACCCTTACAGGGCACTCCAGGACTCTATACCAGGCCAGGCTGAGGAAGGCCTCTAAAAGTGGTCAAAGACTCCAGCTACCTGGGCCAGACTGTTCACATTGCTACTGCATGGCAAGCTCACACACACACAAAAAACACACATGCATGTTGGGGATTTTCACACACACATTTTCATACTACATACGCTGCTGGTACTCTGTTTATTATATCCTGATTGCCTAGTCACTTATCCCTACCCACATGTACATACTAGATTACCTCAATTAATTCAACTACCCTCGCACCCTGCACATTGGCTCTTGGTACTGGGTAACCTTTGTATATATAACCTCATTATTGTTTTTATTGTGTTAATATTTCATTTTTTATTGAGCAAATATTTGTATTTTTTTTCTCTGCATTGTTGAAATGGGCTCAAGTAAACATTTCACTGTAAAGTCTACACCTGTGTATTTGATTTGAGATATGTGATACAGTACCACAAAAGTTTGGACACCTACTCATTCAAGGGTTTTTTCCATTTGCACGATTTTCTTACATTGTAGAATAACAGTGAAGACATCAAAACTATGAAATAACACATATGGAATCATGTAGTAACCAAAAAAGTGTCAAACAAATCAAAATATATTTGAGATTCTTTAAAAGTAGCCACCTTTGCCTTGATGACAGCTTTCTGTACACTTTACCCTCTCAACCATCTTCATTAGGTAGTCACCTGAATGCAGATCAATCAACAGGTGTGCCTTGTTAATTTGTGGAATTTCTTTCCTTCTTAATGCGTTTGAGCCAATCAGTTGTGGGTTGTGACAAGTGTAGGAAGGGAAGTTTACAGAAGATAGCCTCTTTGGTAAAAGACCAAGTCCATATTGTGGCAAGAACAGCTTAACAAGCATGCTTAAAGACACAGTCCATCATTACTTTAAGACATGAAGGTCAGTCAATCCGAACATTTCTAAGAACTGAAAGTTTCTTCAAGTGCAGTCACAAGAAATCCATCAAGCGCCAGATGAAACTGGCTCACAGAGGACCACCACAGGAAAGGAAGTCCCAGAGTTACCCTGCTGCAGAGGATAAGTTCATTATAGCCACAGCCCAGAAATCTACAGGAGTTCAAATAATAGACACATCTCAACATCAACTGTTCAGAGGAGACTGCATGAATCAGGCCTTCATGGTATAATTGCTGCAAAGAAACCACTACTAAAGGACACCAATAAGAAGAAGAGACTTGCTTGAAGCCAAGAAACCCTAGTAAATGGACATTAGACTGGTGGAAATCTGTCTTTTGATCTGATGAGTCCAAATTTGAGATTTTTGGTTCCAACCATCTGTTTCTGTGGGGAGACGCAGAGTAGGTGAACGGATTATCTCCACATGTGGTCCCCACCAGAAGCATGGAGGAGGAGGTGGGACAGGGGTGCTTTGCTGGTGACACTGTCAGTGATTTATTTAGGAATTAAGTGTACATATAACTCAGTAATATGGCTACCATGTTAAGATTTGTGCAGTGATACGCCATCCCATCTGGTTTGCGCTAGTGGGACTATCATTTGCTTTTCAACAGGACACGACTAAAAACACACCAAAAGGCTGTGTAAGGGCTATTTTACCAAGGAGAGTGATGGAGGCTGCATCAGATGACCTGGCCTCCACAATCACCCGACCTCAACCCAACTGAGATGGTTTGGTAAGAGTTAGACCGCAAATGAAGGAAAGCAGCCAGCAAGTGCTCTGCATGTGGGAACTCCTTCAAGACTGCTGGAAAAGCATCTGGCCATGAAGCTGGCTGAGAGAATGCCAAGTGTGTGCAAAGTTGTCATCAAGGCAAAGGGTGGCTACTTTGAAGAATCTAAAATATATTTTGATTTGTTTAACACTTTTTTGGTTACTACATGATTCCATATGTGTTATTTCATAGTTTTGATGTCTCTTCACCATTATTCTACAATGTAGAAAATAGTTTACAAAAATAAAGACAAACCCCTTGAATGAGTAGGTGTGTCCAAACTTTTGACTGGTACTGTACATAAAGGCAGGGTAAAGTGACTAGGCATCAGAATAGATAATAATAAGAAGAGTAAGAATAAAAAACAGAGTCCGCAGCATATAATGTGTCAGTGTATATGTGCAAGTACAGTGCCTTTGGAAAGTATTCAGGCGCCTTGACTTTTTCCACATTTTGTTACGTTACAGCCTTATTTTAGAATTGATTTAATTGTTTTTTTCCCCTCATCAATCTACACACAATACCCCATGATGACAAAGCAAAAACTGGTGTGTATAAATTTTTGCTAATTTATAAATAAAATAAAAATGGAAGATATTACATTTACATAAGTATTCAGACCCTACCTCAGTACTTTTTGAAACACCTTTGGCAGCGATTACAGCCTTGAGTTGTCTTGGGTATGACGCTTCAAGCTTCGCACACCTGTATTTGGGGAGTTTCTCCCATTCTTGGCTGTGTGCTTAGGGTCATTGTCCTGTTGAAGCAAAGCCCAGTCTGAGGTCCTGAGCGCTCTAGAGCAGGTTTTCATCAAGGATCTCTCTGTACTTTGCTGCGTTCATCTTTGCCCCGATCCTGACTAATCTCCCAGTCCCTGCCACTGAAAAACATCCCCACAGCATGATGCTGCCACCATGCTTGATCGTAGGGATGGTGGCAGGTTTCCTCCAGACGTGACGCTTGGCATTCAGGCCAAAGAGTTCAACCTTGGTTTCATCAGACCAGAGAATCTTCTTTCTCATGGTCTGAGAGTCTTTAGGTGCCTTTGGCAAACTCCAAGTGAGCTGTCATGTGCCTTTACTGTCACGGATTCTGCCGAGGCTGCTCCTCCTCCTGCCGGGCAGGCTTGGCGTTCGTCAGTCCCCCGGAGTACTTAGCTGCCACCGTTGGAATGTTTCGATGTTTGATTGCTTTTGTCTGTCTGTTGCACCTGTGTCCGTTTGTGTCTAATTATGTGTCCTATAAGTTGCCTGTTTGGTGTTGGTTAGTTTTGTGTGTTGTTATTCGCCTGTCCGTTAGTGCGCGTGTTTTCTCTGTTTATTGTTTTATAGTTTACGCACAGTCTGCGTAATCGCTCGCCTCTGTTTATTGTTGAGGCCGTTCATTGTATTGTGCTTTGGGGTTTGTACCTGTAAACTTTGTTGGACTAAGCTTCGGTGTCCTGCGCTGACTCCGCACCACATTAACCTCAGCTCTTGACATTTACTGAGGAGTGGCTTCCATCTGGCCACTCTACCATAAAGGCCTCATTGGTGGAGTGTCTGCAGAGATATATTTTTTATTTTATTTAACTAGGCAAGTCAGTTAAGAATAAATTATTATTTACAATGACGGCCTACCCCGGCCTAACCCGGACGATGCTGGGCCAATTGTGCACCTCCCTATGGGATGATTGTCCTTCTGGAAGGTTCTCCTATCTCCACAGAGGAACTCTAGAGCTCTGTCAGAGTGACCATCAGGTTATTGGTCACCTGCCTTACCAAGGCCCTTCTCCCCCGATTGCTCAGTTTGGCCGGGCGGCCAGCTCTAGGAAGAGTCTTGGTGGTTCAAAACCTTTTTCATTTAAGAATGATGGAGGCCACTGTGTTCTTGGGGACCTTCAATGCTGCAGACATTTTTTGGTACCCCTTCCCCAGCTCTGTGCCTCGACACAATCTGTCTTGGAGCTCTCACGGACAATTCCTTCGACCTCATGGCTTGGTTTTTGCTCTGACATGCACTGTCAACTGTGGGACCTTATATAGACAGGTGTGTGCCTTTCCAAATCATGTCCAATCAATTTAATTTACCACTGGTGGACTCCAATCAAGTTGTAGAAACATCTCAAGGATGATCAATGGAAACAGGATGCACCTG
The DNA here is from genome assembly GCF_020615455.1 of Coregonus clupeaformis. Lineage (NCBI taxonomy): Eukaryota > Metazoa > Chordata > Actinopteri > Salmoniformes > Salmonidae > Coregonus > Coregonus clupeaformis. Next base: position 159,908 of record NW_025534402.1, on the reverse strand, counting down.
ATCTCAATTTCGAGCCTCATAGCGAAGTGGTCTAAATACTTATGTAAATAAGGTATTTTTGTGGTTTATTTTGAATAAATTTGCAAAATGTCTACAAACCTGTGTTTGCGTTGTCCTTATGTGGTATTGTATGTAGATTGCTGAGGATATTTAAAAAAAATCTATTTTAGAATAAGGCTGTAAAGTAACTAAATGTTGAAAAATTCAAGGGGTCTGAATACTTCCCGAAGGCACTGTATGTGTGTGTGTGTGTATATAGTGAATGGGTGTCGCTGTAGTGTGAGTGTGTGTGTGTATACAGTGCCTTCAGAAAATATTCACACACCTTTTTCCAAATGTTGTTGTGTTACAGCCTTAATTTAAAATGGATTACATTTAGATTTTTCGTCACTGGCCTACACACAATACCCCATAATGGCAAAGTGGAATTATGTTTTTCGAAATGTTTACAAATTAATTAAAAATGAAAAGCTGAAATGTCTTAAGTCAATAAGTACATTATTCCACCCCTTTTGTTATGGCAAGCCTAAATTCGTTCAGGAGTAAAAATATGCTAAACAAGTCACATAATTAGTTGCATGGACTCACTCTGTGTGGAATAATAGTGTTTAACATTATTTTTGAATGACTACCTTATCTCTGTACCCCACATACAATTATCTGTATGGTCCCTCAGTCGAGCTGGGAATTTCAAACACAGATTCAACTACAAAGACCAGGGAGGTTTTCCAATGCTTTGCAAAGAAGTGCACCTATTGGTAGATGGGTAAAAAAAAGCAGACTTTGAATATCCTTTTAGCATGGTAAAGTTATTAATTACACTTTGGATGGTGTATCAATACACCCAGTCACTAAAAAGATACAGGCATCGTTCCTAACTTGCCGGAGAGGAAGGAAACCGCTCAGGGATTTTACCATGCGCCAATTGTGACATTAAAACAGTTAGAGTTTAATGGCTGTGATATGAGAACTGAGGATGGATTAACAACATTGTAGTTACTCCACAATACTAACCTAATTGACAGAGTGAAAAGAAGGAAAACTGTACAACAAGGCACTGAAGTATTTTCAAGTAGAGTGGTGGCTGCATCATGTTATGGGTATGCTTATAATCGTTAAGGACTGGGATGTTTTTCAGGATAAAAAAGAAAGAATGGAGCTAAGCACAGGCAAAATCATAGAGGAAAACCTGGTTCAGTCTGCTTTCCACCAGACATTGGGAGATGAATTCACCTTTCAGTAGGATAATGACCTAAAACACAAGGCCAAATCTACACTGGAGTTGCTTGCCAAGAAGACAGTGAATGTTACTGAGTGGCCGTGTAACAGGGTTAGTTATGTTTCCACTTGACACTACAGAAATATGTATTTGATGTTTAGGTATTCCCTATTGGTTGGTTGAATTCACATATCAATAAGGTGTTATGCCATTGGTCATGCTTGCAGATAGGTGGAGAAAGCGGTAGGTCATGTTCTGAAATACTGTATTCTATTTTCATATCTACAATGTGTATGAGTTCATTATGTACATGTCCTGATGTATGTGTGTGTGTATATATATATATATATATATATATATATATATATATATAAATAGATACAGTGAGGGAAAAAAAGTATTTGATCCCCTGCTGATTTTGTACGTTTGCCCACTGACAAAGACATGCCAGTCTAATTTTAATGGTAGGTTTATTTGAACAGTGAGAGACAGAATAACAACAAAAAAATCCAGAAAACGCATGTCAAATATGTTATAAATTGATTTGCATTTTAATGAGGGGATGTGCTTTTATATGTTATTGCTGTAAGTAAGTGTGAGTTAGCTAGTATGCTCTAATTGTAATTGTCGCGATTAGCGCCTGCTAATTCAGTTATTTCCATGCTAACAGACAAATCGCAAATCTACAGCCATCAACATACTGTTGTCCTCCACATCTAATGTGCTTCCTTGTGTCTATTGTCAGGTACTTACATTTATAGTATTTTGTACTATTTTTGTCATTGTTATGATATTTGATTACAAAATACTCAGTCTGATAGACATACAAGAAACGAATCACGAATCTACAGCAGTGTTGCCAACTCCTCAGTAAGGAAAGTAGGTATTGGCTGACCTAAAAGTGGCTAGAAGTGCTAAATGACATCATCACCTAATTTGCACAATTGGCCATGTGCATGTATATGTGATGGACTCTGTAGGAGAGAGGAATAACCCGTGGGAGAGACAAAAAGTGAGTAAAAAACACCCTACATTTACATCCCGCCCTGAATGTAGGCCAGGGCGGGATCAGCCAGCGGCGGCTTCCCCGCATGCGCGATTCATTTGCAGTCTGGACGCGGAGAGGTGAACATCTCCTGCTCTGACTGCAGCTGGGAGGGACTGCGGCGCGAGGACTGGGCCGCCTGTGAAAGCACCCGCTGCTCATTGAGAAGAGTAAGAAAGATACGTGCTTTCACGTCAGAGTCTCCAATAACACCAGAAAAAGTCGCTAGATTTGTCGCTAGTCGCTTTTTAAAAAATTTGTCCCTAGAGGGGTCTGAAAACTCACTAAATATAGCGACAAAGTCGCTAAGTTGGCAACACTGATCTACAGCCATCAACATACTGTTGTCCTGCACATCTAATGTGCTTCCTTGTGTCTATCGTCAGAATAAACACCAATCAACTGGGTTGCTGGCTGGACAGTCCTTTCTTTAAAACATTTAAACATTTTTTTAAAGACTATTCTTCCACTTTGACAGAGTATTTTGTGTAGATTGTTGGGGGGAAAATTTGCAATTAAATCTATTTTAATTCCACTTTGAAACACAATAAATCCAAGGGGCTTGTAGACTTTAGCTGTTCCACCAATCTGGGCAGACGAACTTTCTAGGCAGCCCGAGTATGTGTATCCTGACCGGTAACCAGTCTGACAATGAGCAAGTTCGTTTTGCATCGCCCGGCGTGCTATTATTCCTTACATCGTTTGTCGGCTATATCGTAGCGAGAGTTTCTGAAGAAATAACTAGCCAATGATAATGAGAGATGTATCTCTATTTTGACTGCCTGTATGTGTCTTGCTTGTGTTTTGATATGCTTACTTAAATATACTGTTACAACAGACAAAGTTTGTCTTTTGTGTAGGCTACAACATGAAAAAAGAACATGAAATTGCGCTTGAGGCATGGAATGCATAGTTCGAACATGTCGACCATATCTTCCGTGTGGCCTGCAACATGAAGTTTCCCCCTCCATATCAATGAGCGGGAAGCGGCAGTGGGAGCACTGAGCAGAAGCTACGTGGGCAGTAGATGCGTAAAAAAAAAAAAATCCTGCACATGCGCAGAAATCTTCGTATTAATAGCCATGGCAAATCGGGTTCCAGAAAATCCGGAACCGCAGCCACTCCATTCAAATAATAGCCAGTGTGAAGAATAATACCCAAATATGCAAAGGAAGATATTGCATATTTATACCTTTGTGCACCTAATTTAGGAGACATCACCATGAAGAAAATGAAATTCATATCCATAATTATGCATTTCTGTGTATTACAGATCAGGGACCCATGATGTAATTATGTTACCGGATGTAAATCCACTTAAATTACTGTAGTTCAATAACCAAAATAACAAAATTCTAACTCAAGGTGTCAGTAAATAAATATAAATGACGGTCCCATTCTCATTTGCTTTTAACAGTACCAATAATTAGAACAGGGCATGGTAGAAATAGTTTTAGTTACTCAGCTCCGTGGTCCTGGAATTCTCTCCTAAACATTTAAAAATGTGATGATCTAGTCACGTTGGTGGAGTTTAAACACTTGGTCGAAGAAAATATCATAGAAGAGTGTAATTGTCTTTAGGACAGCTGTTTTTTAGTTATGACATTCATGTTTCTTTACATAATATGTAATTGTTGTACTGTATGTGTGTCTATAGTTTTGTTAAATTTTGTGTTAGTGTATGTAAGTAGTTTTGTCTGAAACTTTGTTCCCCCTGCTGCTGGTGGACCAGGTTTCTCTTGAAAAATAGATTTGATCTCAATGAGCAAAACCTGTATAAATAAAGGGTTAAATAAAAATAACAATAAAATGACATAGCTGACACCCCATTCTTTCTGCAGACATCTTTGAATCTTAATTCAGAGCAGATATTTAAGAGTTTTTGGAAACGTGGTCACAAAAACGTTTAGGGAGGTTTTACGGAAATTCTGTTACCAAACTTTGCATCTGCACAGGTCTTCCAGTAAATGTGTTTTTTTGTCAAATGTTCAGTGTAACTTGTTAAAAGTAGGCCTTGTGCATAGAGTTGTATGAATTTGTTAAACTTTTAAATTTTTAAAACTAAAAAATGGTTTTGTTTGGCATACAATTGTAAAGTGAAAAGTCTGAGTCTCAGCGTAATTCCGTTACCGTTGAATGCCCAGAGACAGTAAACCTAGGCTAGAACAAGGACAGTTGAATATTTACCTTACTGAGGTGATGTAGATAGAATAAAGTAATTTTCTACTCTATTCTTGCTAACACTGTTCTTTCTAAACAAGTCTGCTCTCAGCTTGAAATATACTGATCATAGGAGATTTGATGTGTAATGTAATAAGCAGTACGTAATTCAAAGAACAGCGCCACAGGAGGCTGCTGAGGGGGAGGACGGACTCATAATAATGGCTGGAGTGAATGGAATGGCATCAAACACATGGAAACCATTTATTCCATTATTCCAAGATGTGAAAGTGCGCAGGAGGGCATGAGATAAAGGAGTGTAGTTTCGGTGGAAAAAGCTGTGGGGGTGCCCATGTTGCTGGGGATCAGAAATGTCCGTTTATTGCTATGGTCATTAATTGGCCCACACAAATGGAATGGAAATCCCAGAATATTGATTTGGTAGTAGCAGCAGCAGAGATTGTAGTGCAGGGGGGTTTGAGAGAACGGGTTCCATCCAGGATCTGTTAGAGCTTCTTTTTTGTGAACAAAATGTGCGATTCACACTCCGACCTGTGAAATGCAACAATACGCAACACAGCGTCTAGTCTGCCGGAAAATCACACGAAGAAGAAGAAGTAAACAGTGACCAAGAACAGTTTCCAGGTTAGAGTTAACACCCTGGAACTCAAGATATGACTAATTGAACTGCACAGCATCACACACTTACCACATGTAGTCTTTAATTCGCATTGGAGACAAGACGTTGTCGATAGATGTTATATATGTAACGCTAGATACTAACGTTTGCTAAAAATGGCTAACTGTATGGTTTTTCACACTCAAATAGCCTCCATAATGGAGGTGCTAGCGAATGCAGCCGTGGCAGAAATCTGTAAACTCGTAGACGACGACTATGCAGTGTTTCGTTTGGAAAGAACTCAAACCCAGAAAGAAAACAGTACATTGCGGAGGAAACTACAGCTACTGGAACTGAAGGTGGCACGGGAGCGCACAGAGAGGACAATGCGAGAGCGCGGCCTCGCCAGTCGTCCCAGTAGTGTCAAGATCCTCGACCGATACAGAGGAATAGCAAGAGGTACATTTTGCAGAAGGCCGAGGCTGCGCGGCCTGTCGCGTCCTGCACATGTGTTCAGATATGAGGGCGGTCCAGCTGCGACATCATCTCTCAGAGAGGACCGTAGGGTCTCTATGTTGCCACCTACTGATATGTAAGTCAATCTCTCAATGCAGTGCATCGCTTAGGAAACGTAGGGGTTTCGAAAGGAGTGGACATTTCGAAAGGAACCATATAAAGAGAGGTGGGGTTTTCTAAAGGTGCCACTCAAGACGTCGTTTGGGTTATCGGACGTTAGTCATGGTCTGCAGAGATGACAGTAGAATTTCAGTTATGCAAAAAATGATATGTATATTGTGAGCTGTGTCTTTGAACGTTACCTACCGGTAGCCAAGTATGTAACCTTAAGTTTTTCGTAAATGCAAATCAAATTTGTCACATACGCCGAATATAATTGAAATATCAAGTCATGGCGGTTCTAGTAGTTATGGAATTCCAGCGCTTCTAGTGTTAAGACTCCATTCAGATCCCCACTTCCTTTTATATGCTACCTTTTGAAATCCCCACTTCTTCTTATATGGTTCCTTTCGAAACATCCACTACTTTAGACACCACCACTTTTCTTGAGGGATGACTGCTCTGAGAGATGACCTCGCAACTGGACCCTATTGAGATGTGTTGCCAAGAATTGGGTCTTGGGCAGTTTTTGGATATTATGCAATAATTCCCTTGATTAATTATCTAACTTTCTTGCTCAAAGACACTCATTCTTACCAGATTCTTGATTTACGCATTTCCTATTATTTAGGCAATGAAAACAATGTGATACATAGAACATAATACATCAATCAATAAATAGTATATCAAGAAGTTATGAGAAGTGTTACCTTATGTCCTTGCCAATTCTAGACAGTGTCAATAGTGTACACTATAGCATTGACAGTAGCTAACCAAACCACCTCTTTTCCCCAATCACTCTCTCAGGTGATGGACATCTCACTGGAGACCACAGGAGCTTTGTGAAGCCAGTGGGACACAATACATTGAGAGATGACCAACCAATCACTTTTGATGAGGGAAGTGGAACCTCAACCCAGCATGTTATCTTGATAGAGGTTAATTTAATAATGTTGCATAAAACTTGTGCTACTTTGTAAATCAAATGTAGCCTGTTTATTTCTGAAAGGCTCCCCTCAGCTATTCACTTGCTTACATGTACATCCTTATTTATCTGCCATAGGGGAGCTTATGAGACTTCCCTACAACATTGTTATACAATTTAACTAATGTACTGATAATAACCTCCTCTCTTCTTGTGTCAGTCTGCAGATACAGAGGCTGCAGGTCCTGGAGTCAAGCAGGAGAGGTCTGAAGGAGAGGAAGACCCACGGCACAGCAGAGACATTCAGACTGGAGCGGCTGGGGCGTCCCCTGAAGCCACAGAGGACCCCACCACCGCCCCAGTGCAGCCCAGGACCCAACGCAGAAGCACGGAGGTCAGTGGAACGCCGAACGCCGTCCTCAAGTCAGAGACCGACACCGAGACTTTAACGGGACTGGGACAACTTGGCTGTCCTCTTGCTCCCCGCTCAGAGTATTTACTTTATGGTAACAGGAGGACGGTTCTGTCCCATCAGGATTCAAATGACCTGTTACAGACTCAGAATGACCCGTCCTGTTCATACGCTACAGAGACAGAAATGATACCTGGTGACAAGCCTTTGGTCTTGGATACACAGACTAATCCAATAAGAGGGGCCTGGAACCAGTACAGTAGTAGTGTATACTCTGAAGGGTTCCTAGATAAGAAAGGGGAGGGTCTGGTTGTAGATGAGGTGACTGTGAAAGTGGAAGGCGATGCTCCTCTGACATGGAATGCAGACCAGACTCACTTAGGAGAAGGACACTCACAGGGCAACACCAGTGACTACAGGGGAAAGCTTTGAGACAAATATAAATGTCGCGACCCTCTCCCCCTTTACACGCTTCGGATCGCGACCCAGTGTCCACGTCGATGGGGCCTTCCGATTACACGGCCGCGTCCTTTTCGATCAGGTATTGAACTCAAAACGACACGGCTAGAGCCCAGGCTCAGGGAGGGGAGCCACATCAGAAAATAGTAAAGAGAAACGGTTCCTCTGCATGTTCTGTAACAAAGGCTTCAGCTGCCCCCAGAAGGTGGAGATCCACCAGAGGGTCCATACAGGGGAGAAATCCTTCAGCTGTACCCAGTGTCACATGCACTTCACCAAGGCTGGCAACCTGAAGAGGCACCATAGGGTCCACACAGGGAGAAACCCTTTAGCTGTGGCCAGTGTCACATGTGCTTCGCCCAGGCTGGTGACCTGAAGAGGCACCAGAGGGTCCACACAGGGGAAACCCCTTCAGCTGTACCCAGTGTCACATGCGTTTTACCCAGGCTGGTGACCTGAAGAGGCACCAGAGGGTCCACATGGGAGAGAGAGGCCGTTCGCCAGTACGCACTGTGGGAAGAGGTTCTCAGAGAGGAGATACCTCAGGATGCATCAGCAGAAAAACCATTCCACTCTATAAAATAGAAAGTAACCTTTCCACTCGTTAGACATTTAGATTAAACCCTGCATTAAAGGTAAAGATACAATTTCGTTTATTGTCAGCAGAAAATATCCACAGATGCATTTGGAATAATGAGAGTAACAGATTTCAGTGTTGAATGTTCCTGGGTAGAATATTGCATCCAGACATTGTGTGGAACACCTTCCTAATATTGAGTCTACCCCCTTTTGCCCTCAGAACAGCCTCAATTCGTCGGGGCATGGACTCTACAAGGTGTCGAAAGCATTCCACGGGGATGCTGGCCCATGTTGACTCCTATGCTTCCCACAGTTGTCAAGTTGGCTGGATGTCCTTTGGGTGGTGGAACATTCTTGATACACATGTAAACTGTTGAGCGAGAAAACCCCAGCAGCGTTGCAGTTCTTAATACACTCAAACCGGCGTGCCTGGCACCTACTACCATACCCCGTTCAAGGGCACTTCAATCTTTTGTCTTGCCCATTCACCCTCTGAATGGTACACATACACAATCCATGTCTCAGTTGTCTCAAGGCTTAAAATAATTATTTAACCTGTCTCCTCCCTTTCATTCATCTACACTGATTGAAGTGGATTAAACAAGTGACATCAATAAGGGATCATAGCTTTCACCTGGATTCACCTGGTCAGTCTGTCATGGAAAGTACACTAATGTTGTGTTCACTCAGTGTATGTCTACCACGATGGGTTTAACAACAACAAGGCAACAGTAAACATGCCGAGACAGGAGATGTGCTTGTTCAAAGTTTGGAATTTCAGTTGACTGCTATAGAGCCCTCTTGGGCCAATCAGTGTAATTATGTAAATGACAGGGCCCGGTTTCCCAAAATGGTTCTAATGATGAAAAGGCTGAGAGAGGAGAGGAGAAAAATGCCCGTCACCTGATTAGTTCAGCCACTTACTAAGATAACTAGCAAGTTAAACTTAGGGGTTGCGTTAACGCATAATTCTGTGTTTTACAAGCAGGGAAAAACAAATAAATTATTTTGTAAACGCATATCTAAAATGCTTCTTATTGTAATTTCTGCTCGGCATCAGACTAATATTGTGCTTCAGTTGCAATTCTCTCCTCGGATGAGAATTCACGAACGGGCATTCTATCAGCAGACAGCTTTTCTCGGTGTAGCCAGCTTACTTTCCTCCGGTAAAATGCAAGATTAACTTTACGCAAAACATTAGGAAATGTAGCTGGCTACATTCTTTCCATGATAAATATTAGAAAGATGATGGCCATGCATCGCTTTTGCAAAAAAAAAGACCTTGCTTTTTTCATTGTAAGTTAATTTATTTGTGCCTGCCAGCCAAATAGCTTGCACTTCTGTTGTCATCTGATGAAAATGAAGCTATTTTCTGCGATTTGTTTCACTAATGTATTTTTTGTGAAGGAAAACTATAGTTGCACATCCCTGATCACACTATCAAAGCAAAAAAAACACTGACTTTCAATATAAAACGTGACCCCTGTCTACACAGCTGGACTCACCTGCTCCCACTTTCTCCTGTTGTGCTATTTGCAAACCAACTGTTCTGGGGAACTGCGGTAAGCTTCATAATGTAAAATAATGTGACCGGTCTAGTGAAGAACGCAATCTGCTTTATCTCCTAACGTATTGCACAAGTTGACTGCATGCATTTACTAAAGTAGCTACAAATATAAAAATGTATTGAAAAACTGCAAATAAATAGTTTATACGGTATTGAAAAACCATCCTGTGGCTATTTCCAAATACCCCCAGTATACATGGTTTACATCCCAAGCCTAGTTCCTAATGTTTTGACACTCTGTGCATAAGGCATATACTGTATAAGCCTAAAAAGTCTGTTACTGTTACGTGAATTATTTAACAAACTATTTCAGTGTCTCTGTGCGTCTCCCAAAAGGTTGTAAGTCTTTTGGGATTTAGTAACGGCCAGAGTCCCGGTCTGCATAGTCAGATATATTTATTCATTGAGAATTCTGCCATCACAATTTCAGAGTCCATCTTTTATACTCATACGTCATACAAAAACAAATCCCTCCCCCTCTGTAGGCGGGCTGTAGTTTTCCACTCTAAAACTGCTCTACTGACCATCAGTTCACACACACACACACATATACACACATGCATACACACACACACACACACACACACACACACACTCCTACTCCCTGCATTACTCAGTTATTGCCGTTCTCACAATATTCTGCACCATGTTTTCATAACAGTTTCTCCCTCCCTAAATTGGGAGGCCTCTTTATCTTAGTTTCTCAGTTGTCTTTGTTGTCTGGCCTAACTCTTACTCACATTGCTAAATAGTGGCTCAATGCCATAGCCTTTACTGGTCCTACACTCACACATTTCTAACACATCATACACAGTTTCAGGTGTAATAATTAGTCATTAATAATTAATCTATCAATTCCACCCTTTGACTAAATATTACACACATACAAAATATATGTTGTTATAGAAATGAATCACACTCATTGAAGTATATAAGTTGGTTTGCATATAAAAACATTACAGGTTCATCAGGGTTACCCCATGATTAAAAGCGTAACGTTACTTTTTTAGCAATGGTAACTAGTACATCATACTTAAAACAAGACTTTAATACACAAAAATATCATTACAATAACTTTTAAACTAGAGATTTATAGTTCTAGGAAAACATCCAGTCTCAAACTATCTGGATCGTCGGTCGTCCTCCACCAAGCCTGGTAGGGTCATATCCTTCATTCCTTAGGTCGGAGTCCGGGATTGGGCCGTATCTCACCATCTGTTGGGAAACCGCCTACTCCATCGCCTTGCTCACCAACCCTCGGACACAGGGAATAAGACAACATCCACAAAGAACGAGAATACCCATAGAAGCTATAACTACACCCAGAATAGTTACAACAATAGTTTTCCATTTACCAAATATGTTATCAAACCAACCGTTGAGGGAGCTATCAATACCAGAGTTCTCAGCCAGTTCGTTCGCCAGCGTGGTGAGTCCCTGAAGCGCTTTGGTCACGGACCCGCGCTTCAGGGGTGATGAAAGTACAGCACATAGATCCAAACAGAACACAAACTCCGCCCCGCTCAGCCAAAACATATCTGAAGCTATTCTATTCTGCCATGCCATTAAGCTAGTTGCCGCTGTCTGCTCAGCCAATCCCTTTATTGCATCACGAGTGTGGTTTAAAATCTTTGCTGGTTATAGTAAATATAATTTATCCAATCTACGTTTTTATTAATTGTTGACCACCAGAAAATACTTGATTCAAACCCAGCTGCAATCTGATTCCTAGCTTTGAATTCTTCTGGAACCCCTCGAGGTACTCCTATCCCATCAATATATATCCTTTCATCAAAGGATCCCGGGAGGAGGTCCCGCTTTCTACGTGACAACTCACCAGTCTCTGACACGTTTGATTGTTTGCGTATGTAGGTGAGTTCACAATCTGTTATCACCACACAACCACCAGATGTCAGCACAGGCCTGGTTTTGGTTCCTAAAATCCTCTGGCTGCAACAAAGAGGAGAGATTAGTCATGGTCTCTTTAGTTGTGACATTCTCTGTGTGGGAGCAGGAGCTAAGATGCCCTACCCTGTATCCTATCTTACTAGTCCTAGAAAAACAATAATAAGAATCCCCTGAGACTTCAAACGGAGGCAACCTAGGTCGGGGTGACTTTGTTATCGGGGGATACAGATAGTGCAAGTTACTACAAGACTCCTTCACCACATTCCCAGGTGGCTTGAACAATTTAATCATGGAGGATAAACCTGACGGAGAGTTAAAGCCTGTCAAGGGGAACGGAGTAGTTGTGAACCTTGGTTTGGCTGTCCCACAGGCATAACAGTCCTCTTTAGACATAGTTATTGCCGTATACTGAATCCATTCCAACCACAGGTTAGGATCTCTATACCCCGTCTCCACCTGTACAACTTCCTTCAGGTCTATAGTTTGCACTATCTTCACCACAGCCCCGGTCTCACTACCTCCCTCAGAGAGGTTTACTCTATAGGGTGCCCCAGTTGAAGAGGATATCTCACTTGTCAGGTCTGTAACCTGTTTTAGCATAATTCGGACTTTCAGACAGTACCTACCCTTATATGGGTCGCACTGCCATTTCTGATAATTCCCTACTTTCACAATACTCCACCTGTCCTTAAACTGTGTATGGAGATTGACATATCCCCCCGGCTCGGTATGAGCAACTACATAGTCCCAGGATGTACATGGTGACATACATATATATCTCCCATCCTTTACGATACTACCAGCCAGTAGTCCCCAACTCCCCAACTGGTCCGCAAAGACCTCAAAAGGTGATGTCCTTCCCTACAGTCCCTAGTTACTTCCCCTTTCCCTACGTCTAGCTGTCTCCTATGCCTTCGTAGACTGTGCTCAGGTATTATTTTATCAACTTGTGTTTGGTTAACTACTACTTCTGGCGGATCAGGAGGGTTTGAGTGTGTTAGAAATATGGCCCCCCACAATCAGACAGCTACCTACCGTCAGGAGACCTGTGAATCCCCACCCTCGCCCTGAAAACATGTCAGACGCCAGAGGCCAACCCATTGCTTTACCTTCTATCGAACTCACACAGGGATGATCAGACAGGGTAAGGGAATCTTCGTTAAGGAGCCAACCCCCGAGCCCTAGTGGTGATCGGTTCTTTCTCCTAACTCTGTGTTTGTTCGTCAGGTGTAGCTGGGTTTACCTTTTTGCAGTGTGTGACATGCACCCAGGTGGATCTTTCGGCGATTCTTACAGCGAAGGCCGTCACCAACAGGACCTGATATAGACCTTCCCAACGGGCTGCTTCCAGTTTTTCTTCTTTGAGGATTGGATCCACACCCAGTCACCTGGTTGGATGGAGTGGGTTACCTTCTCCTTTAGTTCACCTGTGGGGCACAAAACCTCTGACATACAGGTGTGGTTAATAAACTACCTTCTCACGTGTTCTGCTAGGGTGCTCTCTAGTTCTATGTCTGCCTGTCTGGTCCTGCCAACTGTGGCATTCTGTAAGGTCTTCCAAACACTTTCTCAAAGGGGGATAACCCATCTTTATCTGGGGTTACTCTAAATTTCTTCCCTTCACTCTGTGATAACTCTATAAAATCAATTTCCAATTGCTGGAAAGGGTACTTAGCCGGAGGATACTCACCCTGAGGTGCCCTTTGTCTGCCCTGGTGATTATTTTGAGCACAGATAACACATCTTGAACAAACGTTTTTTTATTTTTTATTTTTTTTTAAAATAATTTGTAATCCCATATGCAACAAAGTGTTGTCTAATCTGCTCTACCATCCATCCCTCCTTTTTGACACATGTCACTGCCCATGTGTCAATATTACCACCTACCTAAACAATCACTTAGGTAAAATTGGTAATTTATCATCCAATTGCCATCCCTTATTTGTATTAATTTTTTTAGACTGTCCCTTGCTTCTTTATTGCTCCTATCTTCCTGATCTCATTACTAAATAAATTATCTAGGTAATAGCTGTTTCGCATTAGATTGTGCCTTCCTCTGATTACTGCAGCTCATTGCATTAATTTAGTTTCAAATACCAACTTGTTGTTTATTAAAGCATACTAAAAATGAAATTTAAATGACAACATTTGATAATACCTCAATTTACTTCTATCCCGTAATAGTAATCCAAGATTAGTACAATTGACTAGCAACAGGTATCCCTCATTCAGGGAAAGCTCTCTCTCTCTTCTGTTATTTTATGGTTCAAATCATATATATTATTACCAAATTATAATCTTCTTCACACTTTTCACAGTATTATAAATTACCCTCAACTTGGTAAAATAAACTATCTTAAAGTCCTCCTCTCATGCCTTTAGAATTTACCAGTGTGGATGATTAATTAACACCAGAAAGTTAAAACAGAGTTCAGAGGCAATTGAAAGTATTCAACGAACTGTTCCATCCCATAGTATACCAAACATGACCATTATTCTAAATATTTCATAAATGTTACTTATCCCAAGTGTTCATTAAGTCCTCATGACATTCATTCTCATAAGAAATCATATATACCCCAAACTCAGCCAAAACCGAAAAATCCATTCACTGTGCGTGCTCCTCCAAGACCTATCACCCTTGACCTGCTGAAAACCCCCCCAAAATTGAAACAACAACCCTTTATAAACATCATACTAGGTGTGTTGTTTTTTTATTTGAAAAACCCCAATTAAAAAACAACAACTCAAACAGCCAGGTCATGAGGACTCCTGATTTCTCTCTTCCCCTTCTGCCTACAGTTTCTTAACTGGTGCCCTTTCCTTGCACAGTAACTACACGGTTCCTCACATTCTCTAGCAAAATGTCCCGTTTTGTCACAATTGTAACACTTCCACTCACTCCTGTCTCCACTATTACCATTTCCTTCTTGTCTGTCTTTGCTACCGTAACCTCTCTTCTCTCCTAGGTATTGACTAATGGTCTCACTGTCTCTAATTCAACACAAAACCCCATCATCAAATGTACTCCCAGCAGAACTGAAAAAAACAAAACAGACTGTGATTTCCAGGACACTGCACTTTTGTTTCTGGCCTCACTATCTCCCCGAGAATTGGCCCTCCCTCAAGGTCCCTCCCAATCTGCTCTTGGTAAACTGCAAACCTTTTATTGCTTCTGGTTTCATAGGGTAATGCTTCTGATATGGCCTATGATTAGATTTGGGTATCACCTGTACTGGAATTACCCCTTTTATTAATCCTACGTCTGCTGGACCCCGGAACCACAAATTCTCTGGAACTTCTTTTAAGTCTGACTCCTGTTGTTCTGTCAACCGGTATTCCTCTCCCTCAGCATCTGCTATTCTCATCTAAATGTACTATCTGTGGATGGGCTGTGTTCATCGCCACTCACAATATTGACCCAATCAGTGATCCTCTTACCCTTGGATACCCACTGGCCCATGTCTTTCCAGTCCTCTGCTGGCTCCTTTGCTAGGGACACATGTGGGCTCCATCTTTCCCTGAACATTGGGGCCCTAGTTCCACCTCCACTGCTGCGTGGGTGTTGTCATAGTGAAACCATTTCAAGGCTATAGTCCTTTCTGTGGTTTTAAATAATGCTTCCTCATATATTGCATCTGGACCTGGGTGTTTGTTATACCAGAGAGTACAGTGTAGGTAATCAGGGGACATTTTAGTGGGGCCTGGTACTACATCATCAGCAAGTTCCATCAAGGTTCGGGGAATATCAGTTATTCCCCCCCTTAACAAATCTTGGCTATACCAATAACATGGCTCCCCTTCCCCACAGACCACCATATTGTCTCTGACTATGTGTACTTTCATTCCCCTCTCAGTGGAAATGACGGCCACATTCAATTTAGTCATTACATCACGTCCTAGTAAATTTACCGGACACAGCTTAGATATCAGGATGGGTATGGTTGCCTCTCCTCCTGATTGGTCATGTTTTAGGGTTATTGGGGCTGATAACCTTTCAATAAATTGATGACCAGAGGCAGATCACACTATGATTTTCTCCCCCATCAATCCTGACTCCATCTGGCTTGTCTGTTGCACAGATTGCTGTCCTGCAGGCTCCCATATCACAAAGGAATGTAATTTTCTTACCCATTACTGTCAATGTCAAATAAGGTTTCTGTTCCTGTTGAAGTGCTAAGTCAATAGTAGCCAATTCAAACACCTCACAATTTGGATCAAAGGGTTCCCTTAGTCTTCCCCTCACTAGAGTCTACTATTTCTCCCTCAAGGACTAGTCACGCCTTATCTTCCTCTTCCTCACGCTCAAAGCTGGGGGATGGACTTCTCTCTCTCTCTTCTCTCTTTTCTCTCCCCGGTTTCCCTTCTTGCCCTCTCCTTTATGTTTGCAGCGGGAAAAAGTTATGGCCTATCTTGCCACAGTATTTACACGGGGCCTCACATTCTTTGGCGAAGTGCCCTCCCCTTGTTACAGTTAAAGCCCCTATTCTCCCCCTGTGGCCTTCACTCTTTCCTGCCTTATCTCCTCTCTCTCCTAAGTTTCTAGTTCTACCCGCCATCTCTCCCAGAGTGGCAATTAGTTACTCTGCATCTTCCTCTTCTTTCTTGGCTCTGTCCTGTCTGGTATTCTGCTCATGATGGATTGCATGTCTCTCTGAGGCTATTACACAATTCAGTTATTTTCCCAACATACTCTCCGTGATCGGCCCATGGCAAAAGTGTCCTCTGGGCATCCCCTGAAACCCACTGCCCTCTAACGGCAGCCCAAACCTTACTATTCCTGTTTTGGGGTGGGTCATTCCCTTCTACCGCTCTGGCCACGTCCTCTGTGTTCATGGCCTGTCTGCTAAATGGCATATTATTATTATTACTGTATACATCTAAGGTTGCTGGGGGCCCCTTTAATTCCCCGCCAATAGATTAGGTAAGGCTATCAGTGGGTACTGGCCCCCTCCTACTCTCTCTCTCTCTCACTGCTTCTTTCTCCTTTACACACCTTATGTATCTGTTTAAGCATGGATTCGAGTTTATCTGCGTCTAGACGTCCCTCAAAACCATACCTCTCCCTCCACCTGGTTACATAATGGAGATTTCTTCTATCCCTGGATTCCATTTTTAATTACATCAAGTATTTCTCTTCCCCAGTAAATTCTGGGACCTCTTGTGAGGATTTGCCCCCCATGGTTGGTACTGTTAAAAATCCCTTAGCCACCTCTACTATATAACAAGTCAATTTAACAAGTAATTCAAAACAGCTTCACACAACAACACCTTGAATCACCCCTTCCTGTATATGTAATCTTGACTAGTCCCCCCAGAATTATCTCATACTTTACAGAGGGATTTATCCCCACAATGTAATCTTGATAATTCCTGACAGTCTCATACAACAGGAATGGGTTCTTCCTCCTCTATACAACCACCTGGAATTATTCATAGATGTGACTTTTGAGCAAACATTAGGTCTCACACGTATACAACCTTATATGATAATTGGTTAACACCATCGGTAACCCAGAGTTTATAAGGCTCCAGAACGGATAGAGTTACAGCAAAATCTACAGTTGTTTGTGACTTTTGACTTTCTATTTCTCACACATGCTATTTTAATTCCTTCTGGTGTACTTTTTGTATTTGTTTAACCCAGATTATTTGTTGACTGTTCTATAATCTCTTACAGGTTACATCCCATAGGTGTACTTTTAATAGTTCCTTCTATTTCAACACCGGGTAGTTTCTTTTGGTAATGGCTTATTACCGTGATTCGTTACGGACCCACCAACAGGTTGACTAGTCCCCAGAATTATCTCCTACTCTACGGAGGAATCTATCCCCACAATGTAATCTTGATAATTCCTGACAGTCCCCTACATTTCACTTAAAATGGCTACGCATTGATCAATTTGCTACTTTTCAATATTTTAGCAAGATGTCAAATCAATTTCACCAAGTAATGAATAAAGACTACTGACCTTATCCTTGCAGCCGAGATTCAATGTAGGTTTGGATTCCGTCACCGTCTCTGTCATTAATCAGGTGTCCTCTGGCCTGTTTTAACCCTTAATGTCAAAGGGCAGGACTTTCTATTTACGAATGTATCATTCGCCCGTCGACGGTTTTCAGAGTTACCTGGAATGACAGAAACAGGGTATTGGAATCCGGCTCGAAGGACCAAGCTGTTACGTGAATTATTTAACAAACTATTTCAGTGTCTCTGTGCGTCTCCCAAAAGGTTGTAAGTCTTTTGGGATTTAATGTAACGGCCAGAGTCCCGGTCTGCATAGTCAGAGATATTTATTCATTGAGAATTCTGCCATCACAATTTCAGAGTCCATCTTTTATACTCATACGTCATACAAAAAAAAATCCCTCCCCCTCTGTAGGCGGGCTGTAGTTTTCCACTCTAAAACTGCTCTACTGACCATCAGTTCACACACACACACATATACACACACACACACACACACACACACACACACACACACACATCCTACTCCCTGCATTACTCAGTTATTGCCGTTCTCACAATATTCTGCACCATGTTTTCATAACAGTTTCTCCCCTCCCCTAAATTGGGAGGCCTCTTTATCTTAGTTTCTCAGTTGTCTTTGTTGTCTGGCCTAACTCTTACTCACATTGCTAAATAGTGGCTCAATGCCATAGCCTTTACTGGTCCTACACTCACACATTTCTAACACATTATATACAGTTTCAGGGTGTAATAATTAGTCATTAATAATTAATCTATCAGTTACATATTGTGTACTAATTCAAGGGTTTTTTGTTATTTTTTACATTGTAGAATAATAGTGAAGATATCAAAATTATGAAATAAAACATATGGAATCATGTAGTAACCAAAAAAGTGTTCAACAAATCAAAATATATTTTATATTTAAGATTCTTCAAATAGCCACCCTTTGCCTTGATGACAGCTTTGCACACTCTTGGCATTCTCTCAACCAGCTTCACCTGGAATGCTTTTCCAACAGTCTTGAAGGAGTTCCCACATATGCTGAGTACTTGTTGGCTGCTTTTCCTTCACTCTGCGGACCGACTCATCCCAAACCAGCTCAATTGGGTTGAGGTCGGGGATTGTGGAGGCCAGGTCATCTGATGCAGCACTCCATCATTCTCCTTCTTGGTCAAATAGCCATTACACAGCCTAGAGGTGTGTTGGGTCATTGTCCTGTTGAAAAACAAATGATAGTCCCACTAAGCCCAAATCAGATGGGATGGCATATCGCTGCAGACTGCTGGTTAAGTGTGCCTTGAATTCTAAATAAATCACAGACAGAGTCACCAGCAAATCACCCCCACACCATAACACCACCTCCTCCATGCTTTACGGTGGGAAATACACATGCAGAGATCATCCGTTCACCCACACCGCGTCTCACAAAGACACGGCGGTTGGAACCCAAAATATCAAATTTGGACTCCAGACCGAAGGACACATTTCCACCGGTCTAATGTTCATTGCTCGTGTTTCTTGGCCCAAGCAAGTCTCTTCTTATTATTGGTATCCTTTAGTAGTGGTTTCTTTGCAGCAATTTGACCATGAAGGCCTGATTCACTCAGTCTCCTCTGAACAGTTGATGTTGAGATGTGTCTGTTACTTCAACTCTGTGAAGCATTTATTTGGGCTGCAATTTCTGAGGCTGGTAACTCTAATGAACTTATAATCTGCAGCAGAGGTAACTCTGGGTCCTCATGAGAGCCAGTTTCGTCATAGCGCTTGATGGCTTTTTGTGACTGCACTTGAAGAAATGTTTCGTATTGACTGACCTTCATGTCTTAAAGTAATGATGGACTGTCATCTCTTTGTTTATTTGAGCTGTTCTTGTCATAATATGGACTTGGTCTTTTACCAAATAGGGCTATCATCTGTATACCACCCACCTACCTTGTCACAACACAATTGATTGGCTCAAAAGCATTAAGAAGGAATGAAATTCCACAAATTAACTTTTAACAAGGCACACCTGTTAATTGAAAGGCATTCCAGGTGACTACCTCATGAAGCTGGTTGAGAGAATGCTAAGAGTGTGCAAAGCTGTCATCAAGGCAAAGGGTGGCTATATGATGAAACTCACTATTTTGGTTACTACATGATTCCATATGTGTTATTTCATAGTTTTGATGTCTTCACTATTAATCTACAATGTCGAAAATAGTAAAAATAAAGAAAAACCCTGGAATGAGTAGGTGTGTCTAAACTTTTGACTGGTACTGTATATGTGTGGTGTATTTAAAAATTGTTTATGTTTATTAATAAACACAAAATGGGACTTATCATTCTAATACTTTTTTTCTCATTGAGACTCTCTTTAGTATACATCACATCTGATCTCACCCTATTCTGCATACACCCAGCAGCGCTTTATAACCATTATAGACTTACTAAATATACCTACATACCCACACACTAACAAACACCTACTGTACATGTCACAATAGTTCTTACCCACAACATCATATTTATGTCCACCATGATGGTTTTAACAACAATTAAGTCATTCTGTAACTACAGTATAGGACTCAAACATAGTTGGGATGGGTAAACACTCCATGTTGAAAGTGTGTTTATTATCTGTGTGTACGTACCTGAGGGAGTGTATGTCTGTGTAATCTGTATCACCTGTCTCTTCCAGGAGGAGGAGGGTCCAGAGGTGCTGCTGGTGAAGGAGGAGGGGTGTGAGGAGGGTCTGGGGAACCCTGAGGGGACTATGGTCATGGAGGACAACCAGACTACACCACCTCCTCAATCCACAGAGGAACCAGCTGAGCAGCACAGGACCACACACAGTCTCACTGAGGTGAGTCCACTGTGAACTACTGTCTGAATGGTATTAGGTCAGGGTCCGTATCCACAAAGCCTCTCAGAGTAGGAGTGCTGATCTAGGATCAGTTTAGCCTTTTAGATCATAATGAATAAGACTATATAGACAGGTGGGGACCTGATCCTTGATCAGCACTTCTACTCTTAGACTCTTTGTGGATACGTCCCTGGGCATCTCAGAAAGGTCCTAGGAATCCAGTTCAAACCTGTTTTAAGACTAAAACCACTCCCAGCTCAGAGTAGGTGTTAGGATGATGTTAAGACACTGCCCAGACAAAGTCTGAGCCAGGACTCAAAAGTTTATCCGCTGATAATCACGACATCTTGAGGTACCGCAAAGGAAAGATAGTGATGACAGTCATTGGCATTGTCACAAATGATGGGGAATAACCAATCGCAATGAGGCCTCGCCAGCTGTGAACTCTATAGCAGTGGTTCCCAAACTGTGGGGAGGCAGGGTGGAATTTCAAAATTGGATAGTGCATAATCCGTTTTCCTCTTGTCATGTCAGTCATTGCATGTCCAGATCAACTAGCCCATGTCAGCTAACATTTTTAGCCCATAGATTTGGTTGTAATGCCTGAGTCACTCAAATATCGCAGGATGTTCCCCAATGCTGGAAGGGTCTGAGGGAAACGGTTTGGGAACCCCTGCTCTATAGAACGTTTCAGACAACCACAATGAATGTGACTGTGAATGTTGCAATGGTAAAACAGTTGATATAACATTTTTCGCCTGACACCATCACTTCGCCTACTCTTAATTATTGCCCAATATGTTGGCATGCAGAGCCTTTTTTTAAAAAACCAATTATGATGGTTGTTAAAAGCAAAATGTTGACAATATTGCTGTTATATCAACACACTCGTCACTCCTTTTGAACAACTCTATATCGCTTTGGCACAGTAGGCACCAAGTCACTTGCCGATAATGTTGCGTACAATGTTTTACTAAAGGTCTATCATTTTCATCGAACACAATCAAAGTTAACATAAGCTCTAGATGCCTTCCATTGCTACAAAGGGATAACTTGAAAATAACATGATGTAGGAAATTAGATAATCAAAAGAAAAACGTGTTTATTTATTTAGCCTAGTGGTTATAAGTATTTAGGCATATCATGTGAATTAAGCCTCGTGAAATCATTGTCAAAAGCGCAAGAGATACTGTTGCATGTAGGTCTAGATTATTTATGGTTTGATCATATAGAAATATTATTTTAACAATTCAAAAGCATTTTCATGTGCCACATGAACCACTGACTCGCTCCCTATTTACCCATTAGAGTAGGAGTAAAATGTCTCTATTCTCAGAACACAACCAATTTGTGGATACGGGCCCAGGTCTTTATTAATTTTGTCTTAAGTGTGGGCCCATGCCTTTAAAATTATCAAAGCTTTAAAGAGTGTCAAGTAATCAGATCAGCTAACACATTTGCTGCATAGTATCAGATCAACTAACATGTTTGCATAGTACTTATAGCAATGCCTTATTGCCCAATCAGAAGATGCTCCATAGCAGGGTGCTCATATCAGATTTCATGATCCAACATCCTCTCACTCTGTATCTCTTACAGTCAGTAGACATGGAGGATGGGAAGCCTGATCTGCTGCTAGTCAAAGAGGAGACAATAGAAGATGGACCAGAGAGCATTGACCTGCTCAGTGGACTAAAGATGGGGGAGCAAGGTAAGGGAGAAATACATATACCTACATACAGTAATAGATCTTCAATGGGAATGTTTTTTTTCTTCATTTTCTTCATTCATAACACACATTATAATGTATGAACTTGAATAGGTAATTGACTAAAAAAACTGCATATGTAGAGTTTTCTCTGCCATGTTTGTGAAGTCTATTTTGTAAACTCTTCCTGCAGGTGGTTGGCTGGAGGCTAACAGAAGAGACTGGGCGGCCATCTTGGATTCTCAGACCCAGACGGGTGCAGCCAAGAGCGCAGGGGACAACTTCACTGAGCAGGCCAGGACCAGAGGGGACACAGTGAAGGTCAGTGGATGGGACAGCGTCCTCAACTTTGGGCTGGAGAACAACACTGTTAACCACAACCAGAAACAGACAGTCGAACACAAAACAACAACCAAACTTAGTCTCCATGACAACAGACTGGCTGAGACCAGGACGATGCATAGATTTGGTCTGCGGGGACGGGGAGGTGTCCGTATGCGGTGGGAGAAAAAAGACACAGACTCGGCTAGCGATGCTCCGTCCTGCTCCTATAATTGTGATTCAGAGAGACTGATGGCGCCTCAGGTTAACCCCCTAACAGGTGCTGCCTTCAGCCTGCCTTCTATAGGATCTATCAACTGGAACATGGATCCTGCGACAACACAGACACTCCCTGGCCTTCGTCCTCCTCACACTCTCCTAATGTTAAACCAGACCTCAGACAATGCCAGTGCCTCAACACTAAATGGCTACACAAGCCCATTGACAAATGACTGTAGTAGTAATGCTATCAGCAGATCTGGTGGCAAAGAGAAGCGCTTCCCGTGTTCTTTCTGTGGGAAAGCCTTCAGTTTCCCCAAACAAATGAAGAGCCACCAGAGGATGCATACAGGGGAGAAACCATTTGTCTGCCACCTATGCCGGGCCAGTTTCTCCCACCCGTCCAACCTGAAGAGGCACCTGAGGGTCCACACAGGGGTGAAACCCTTCAACTGTACCCAGTGTCACATGCGCTTCTCCCAGGCTGGCCACCTGAAGAGGCACCAGAGGGTCCACACAGGGGAGAAACCCTACAGCTGCCCCCAGTGTGAGAAGAGGTTCTCCCACCAGCACCATCTGAAGATGCATCTGAAGATCCACACAGGAGAAAGGCCGTTCACCTGTACACACTGCGGGAAGAGGTTCTCAGAGAGGAGCTACCTCAGGATACACCAGCAAAAAATGCACACAGCCCATGAATAGATTATAGTGATATGTAGTATTAGCTAGTATAGTTTAAAGTGACTGTTACGGATACAGGTATCCTGTGTCTTTTTGTGTTTTTCCTCTCCTTCTGCCCTAATCACAGGTGTCCTGTATGTTCCTGATTGGTGGTCGTTGGGGTGTCTGCTGATTGCTAAGGTGGACCAATCAGTGAACATTCCTCTGCATTGCACCACCTGTTTCTGGTTTTTCAATCACACATCCCATTGTTTAAAAGCCGGTCAGTTGTGTTTGTTGAGAGAGACTATTTCCGTATGTGAGTATGGATACTGTGGTGTCCTGTGTTTTGTTTACTCACTAAGTTGCTGGTTCCTCTGTTTGGTAACTTTGTTAGACTACTTTTCGTATGTGAGTATGGATACTGTGGTGTCCTGTGTTTTGTGTACTCACTAAGTTGCTGGTTACTCTGTTTGGTAACTTTGTGTGTTTCTGGGAAAAGGGGAATTTAAGCAAGTTGCCCTTGGGCGTACATTACCCGTAGGAAGAAAACTGTCTAAAACACTAGTTAGACCTGAGCGGACCACCCACTGTATTTTTGTATGATTAGCAGTAGCTTAGCGGTTCTTGAGGCAGGCAAGATCAGTTTAGGGGTGTTTTACACTATTGTTTCATTTCTTGGGTCCTGCTCAGCCCTTTTTCCCAAACCTTTACCGTGTGTTCAACAATAAACCTTTTATGTTTGACGGTAGTTTATGGTTGTCGTGTAGTTTTATTTCTCACTGTTCCATGTCACCCTTATAATTTGCATGAATTATGTTACGGGTCTCATGTCCATCCACCCTAGACGTTTAAAGCCATGGGGTTCGTAACAGTGACATGTAATGTAGTACTAGTTAGTTTGTAGTTAATTATGTTGGTTTTGGATGTAGTAGGGAACTGGATGAGGAGAACTGAGGAAAGAATGAGTATGACGAGGCAGAGTAGATGATATGGTGATGGTTGGTTGCATGGTGTCTGTAAAAAGCTTCACTGATGAAAAGTGAAAATCTTGTCTTGTTGTTTGATGCTGGTTTTATAATGAGGAAATTATAGTGCCTTAATTCATGTTTACTTGACATAAAGTAGTGAAGATGTGTGAAATGTAATGTTGAACCTTTTCCAAAGTATTTTAAAGTGTATTTTATCAAAGTGAAGGTACCAGATTTACAGAAAAGTTATTCTACTTGTCACATGTATTGTTTGTGCAATTAAAGTACTGAACTTCATGTTGAGTGTGTGACCATAAAAAAAAAATACAGAATTGACTTTGTGCTGACTGACTTGGTTATTTTTGTATCATTGCAGGGACTGAGTTACCCTTATCTCAGTCAAACCAAAACAATGATACTTAATTACTGAATCAACACATGGATTTAAATGGTCCATATTGTTATGTACTTGAATCACAGTGTTAAAGATGGGCTATACACTACACTAAAGCACTACAGGTAGGCTTGACTGTGGTTAACATTTTATAATATCATGTCATGTTTCTGTAAGTACAGCAAAGAGTTTCTTCTATAAACCGTAATGCTTTTCTGTTGAATTTGGTGAATATCTGCTCTGAATTAAGATGCAAAGATGTCTGCAGAAAGAATGGGGTGTCAGCTATGACATGGCACCTTGAGTTTGAAAAAATCTATTTTGGTTATAAGTGAAGTCGATTTACATCCGGTAACGGAATTACATCAAGGGTCCCAGATCTGTACTATACAGAAATGCATAATTATGGATTTGAATGTTCATAGGTACACAAAGGTAGAAATATGCGATATCCACCTTCGCATATTTGGTTATCATTCTACACACTGGCTATTATTCTAATGCACCCACAGTTGGTTGGTCCGAAACAGACAAAATCTAAACCAATCATATATGTCTACGTTTCACAAGTTTGGACATCACAGTTCAGTACTGTAAAGTAGATACAGTGCATTTGGAAAGTTTTCAGACCACTTAACCTTTTCCACATTTTGTTACGTTACAGCCTTATTCTAAAATTGATGAAATAATTTTTTTCCTCATCAATCTACACACAATACCCCATAATTACAAAGCGAAAACAGGTTTTTAGATTTTGCACATGTATAAACACTAAATGGCTTTTTACATAAGTATTCAGACCCTTTGCTATGAGACTCGAAATTGAGCTAAGGTGCATCCTGTTTCCATTGATCATCCTTGAGATGTTTTTGGAGTCCACCAGTGGTAAATTCAATTGATTGGACATGACACACACCTGTCTATATAAGGTCCCATGATTAATTTTAATTTTTATGTATGCACTCACTAACTGTAAGTCACTCTGGATAAGAGCGTCTGCTAAATGACTAAAATGTCAAATATAAATGTCCCACAGTTGACAGTGCATGTCAGAGCAAAAGCCAAGCCATGAGGTTGAAGGAATTGTCCGTAGAGCTCAGAGACGGATTCTGTAGAGGCTGGGGAAGGGTACCAAAACATGTCTGCAGCATTGAAGGTCCCCAAGAACACAGTGGCTTCCATCATTCCTAGAGCTGGCCACCCGGCCAAACTGAGCAATCGATGGAGAATGGCCTCGGTCAGGGAGGTGACCAAGAACCCGATGGTCACTCTGACAGAGCTCCAGAGTTCCTCTGTGGTGATGGGAGAACGTTCCAGAAGGACAACCATCTCTGCAGCACTCCACCAATGATGAAACCAAGATTGAAGTCTTTGGCCTGAATGCCAAGCGTCACGTCTGGAGGAAACCTGGCACCATCCCTACGGTGAAGCATGGTGATGGCAGCATCATGCTGTGGGGATGTTTTTCAGCGGCAGGGACTGAGAAACTAGTCAGGATCGAAGGAAAGATGAACAGAACAAAGTACAGAGAGGTCTTTGATGAAAACCTACTCCAGAGCGCTCAGGACCTCAGACTGGGGTGAAGGTTAACCTTCCAACAGGACAACTGCCCTACGCACACAGCCAAGACAATGCAGGAGTGGCTTCCGGACAAGTCTCTGAATGTCCTGAAAATAGCTGTGCAGCGACGGTCACCATCCAACCTGACAGAGCTTGAGAGGATCTGCAGAGAAGAATGGGAGAAACTCCCGAAATACAGGTGTGCCAAGCTTGTAACGTCATACCCAAGAAGACTCAAGGCTGTAATCGCTGCCAATGGTGCTTCAACAAAGTACTGAGTAAAGGGTCTGAATACTTATGTAAATGTCCTATTTCCGTTTTTTTATAAATTTGGAAAAATATATAAAATCCTGTTTTTGCTTTGTCATTATGGGGTATTGTGTGTAGACTGATGATGGGGAAAAAAACATCCATCCATTTTAGAATAAGGCTGTAACATAACAAAATGTGGAAAAAGTCAAGGAGTCTGAATACTTTACAAATGCACTGTATGCCTCAACACAATTCTATCTCGGGGATCTTCAGACAGTTCCTTCGACCTCATGGTATCGTTTTTGCTCTGACATGCATTGTCAACTGTGGGACCTTATATAGACAGGTGTGTTTCTTTCTAAATCATGTCCAAACAATTGAATTGGCCACAGGTGGACTCCAGTCAAGTTGTAGTGACATCTCAAGGATGATGAAAGGAAATGGGATGCACCTGAGCCCAATTTGGAGTGTCAGCAAAGTAGTGTGAATACTTATATGAATGAAGTATTTCTGTATTTGAATTGTAATACATTTGCTCAAATTTCAAAAAACAAGTTTTCACTTTGTCATTATGGAGTATTGTGTGTAGATGGGTGAGAAAAATATAGTTAATCCATTTTGAATTCAGGCTGTAACAACAAAATGTGGATTAAGTCAAGAGATATGAATACTTTCTGAAGACATTGTACATTTCAGTACATGCACACAAAAAGTTGGTCACATGGGGTGAGGTGTTGCTTTATTTGTTTTTTTGAAACCAGGTTTGCTGTTAACTTGCGCTATATGAGATGGAAGGGAGTTCCTTGCAATCATGGCTCTGTATCAGTGGAGGCTGCTGAGGGGAGGACGGCTCATAATAACGGCTGGAACGGAGCTAATGGAATGGCATCAAACACATAGAAACCATGTGTTTGATACCATTCCCCTTATTCCATTCCAGCCATTACCACGAGCCCGTCCTCCCCAATTAAGGTGCCACCAACCTCCTGTGCTCTGTATAATACTGTAGAGATGTCGGGACCAGTTTATTACTGGCCACCCATTCTAAAACTGACTGCAACTCAATGTTTAGGGTCCCTTTGTTTAGGGTTGCAGTGCTTTCACTAGCTGTGGTTGCTGACACGTATAGGGTTGAATCATCAGCATACATGGACACACAGGTTTTGTTTAATGCCAGTGGCAGGTCATTGGTAAAAAAAAATAATAGAGTAGCGGGCCGAGAGAGCTGCTCTGTGGTACACCACACTTTACATGTTTAACATTAGAGAAGGTTCTATTAAATAAAACCCTCTGTGTTCTATTAGATAAATAGCTCTGATTCCACAATATGGTAGAGGTTTAAAAAAGCCATAACAGGTTATGATCAATAATATCAAAGGCTGCACTGAAATCTAACAGTACATCTCCCACAATCTTCTTATTATCTAAGATTGAATCGTACTACACCGGCTCTGACGCTCGTCGGATGTGGCAGGGCTTGAAAACTATTACAGACTACAAAGTGAAGCACATCCGCGAGCTGCCCAGTGACACAAGCCTACCAGACGAGCTAAACCACTTCTATGCTCGCTTCGAGGCAAGCAACACTGAAGCATGCATGAGAGCACCAGCTGTTTCGGATGACTATGTGATCACGCTCTCCGTAGCCGATGTGAGTAAGACTTTTAAGCAGGTCAACATTCACAAGGCTGCAGGGCCAGACGGATTACCAGGACGTGTACTGCGAGCATGTGCTGACCAACTGGCAAGTGTCTTCACTGACATTTTCAACACGTCCCTAACTGAGTCTTTAATACCAACATGTTTCAAGCAGACCACCATAGTCCCCGTGCCCAAGGACACTAAGATAACCTGCCTAAATGACTACCGACCCATAGCACTGACGTCTGTAGCCATGAAGTGCTTTGAAAGGCTGGTCATGGCTCACATCAACACCATTATCCCAGAAACCCTAGACCCACTCCAATTTGCATACCGCAGCCAACAGATCCACAGATGATGCAATCTCTATTGCACTCCACACTGCCCTTTCCCACCTGGACAAGAGGAACACCTACGTGAGAATGCTATTCATTGACTACAGCTCAGCGTTCAACACCATAGTGCCCTCAAAGCTCATCACTAAGCTAAGGATCCTGGGACTAAACACCTCCCTCTGCAACTGGATCCTGGACTTCCTGACGGGCCGCCCCCAGGTGGTAAGGGTAGGTAACAACACATCTGCCACGCTGATCCTCAACACGGGGGCCCCTCAGGGGTGCGTGCTCAGTCCCCTCCTGTACTCCCTGTTCACCCATGACTGCATGGCCAGGCACGACTCCAACACCATCATTAAGTTTGCTGACGACACAACAGTGGTAGGCCTGATCATCGACAACGATGAGACAGCCTATAGGGAGGAGGTCAGAGACCTGGCCGTGTGGTGCCAGGATAACAACCTCTCCCTCAACGTGACCAAGACAAAGGAGATGATTGTGGACTACGGGAAAAAAAAGAGGACTGAGCACGCCCCCATTCTCATCGACAGGGCTGTAGTGGAACAGGTTGAGAGCTTCCACATCACCAACGAACTATCATGGTCCAAACACACCAAGACAGTCGAGAAGAGGGCACGACAAAGCCTATTCCCCCTCAGGAGACTGAAAAGATTTGGCATGGGTCCTCAGATCCTCAAAAAGTTATACGCTGCACCATCGAGAGCATCCTGACTGGTTGCATCACCGCCTGGTATGGCAACTGCTCGGCCTCCGACCGCAAGACACTACAGAGGGTAGTGCGTACGGCCCAGTACATCACTGGGGCCAAGCTTCCTGCCATCCAGAACCTCAATACCAGACGGTGTCAGAGGAAGGCCCTCAAAATTGTCAAAGACTCCAGCCACCCTAGTCATAGACAGTTCTCTCTGCTACCTCACGGCAAGCGGTACCGGAGCGCCAAGTCTAGGTCCAAAAGGCTTCTCAACAGCTTCTACCCCCAAGCCATAAGACTCCTGAACAGCTAATCATGGCTACCCGGACTATTTGCACTGCCCCCCCACCCCCATCCCCACCCCATCTTTTTAGGCTGCTGCTACTCTGTTAATGATTAATGCATAGTCACTTTAACTCTACCCACATGTACATATTACCTCAACTACCTCAACTAGCCGGTGCCCCCGCACATTGACTCTGCACCGGTAGCCCCCTGTATATAGCCTCCCTACTGTTATTTTATTTGACTTCTGCTTTTTTTTCTCAACACTTTTTTGTTGTTGTTGTTTTATTTTACTTTTTTATTTTAAATAAATGCATTGTTGGTTAAGGGCTGTAAGTAAACATTTCACAGTAATGTCTACACCTGTTGTATTCGGCGCATGTGGCAAATAAAATTTGATTTGATTTGATCCATATCTTTCAACCAATCATCAGTCATTTGTGTCAGTCTAGTACATGTTGAGTGCCCTTTTCTATAAGAATGCTAAAAGTCTATATTGGTCAAACACGATTTTTTGCAACAGTTTGCTAAGAGCTGGCAGCAAGCTGATAGGTCGGCTGTTAGAACCAGTAAAAGGTCGCTTTACCATTCTTGGGTAAGCGGAATGGCTTTGGCCTACCTAAAAGTCAGAGGACAAATATTGATCGATAACAATACTTTTTTCCACCTTTCCCACAGTAATACAATTCAAACTTAGAATGCTTTTTTTTTTTCATTCTTTTTTTTTCACGCATGAATACGATGGCTCACTGTTCGTTGTTGGCATTTCCAATGAAGTAATCATTCAAATGATTGGCAACATCAAATGCTTTTGTGATGAATAACCAATCTGATTTGATGAAAGATGGTGTTGAATTTGTCTTTCTGCCCATAATTGAATTTAAAGTACTCAAGTTTTTTTTCTATAATTCTTTATGTCATTGATCTTGGCTTCATAATAAAGTTTCTTCTTCTTTTTGTTGAGTTTAGTCACATAATTTCTCAATTTTCAGTAAGTCAGCCAGTCAGATGTGCAGCCAGAGTTATTAGCCACTCCTTTTCCCCCTGTCTCTTTCATCCATACTGTTTTTCAATTCCTCATCAATCCATGGAACACTGTGGTAGGTTGATAAATAACCTGAACCAGATTACAGGCACTGGAAAGCTTCCTCTTGAGTGGACAGCTTGATGAAAACCAGTCAATATTCAGGTCCCCAATGAAGTAGCCAGCTCTGTTTACATCACAAGCTATCTAGCATTTCACCCACATTATCTAGATACTGACTGTTAGCACTTGGTGGCCTATAACAACACCCTAAAATAATCGGCTTTAGATGAGGTAGGTGAACCTGCAAGCACAACACGTCAATAACACTTGACATGAGATCTTCTCTAAGCATTACAGAGATATGGCGCTGATTATATACAGCAACACCTCCCCCATAAGCATTCCTGTCTCTTCTGTAGACATTATCCTTGTATTGCTTCTGCTGTATCATCAAAGGAATTACCTAAGTCTCAGAAATGGGTAATGTATGAATGTTATCTGATGTTAGCAAGTTATTGATTTGATGAACCTTGTTTCTAAGGCTACATATATTAGTATGGGCTATTGTTTAGCCCTTTCCTGGGTAGATTATCAGAGATAGACATAATATGGTAAATAACAAACAAAGCAAGAGAAGAAAAAAAATCAGCAGTCCATCAATCAGTTGGTGTGTGTGTGTGCTGTGGAGTTGAAGCTATGAACCCTCAGGCTTGGCTCTCTCATCCCTTCCAGACTTTTGGGAGGGAGGGTGGACATTGAGCTTGTCATAGCAGATGTAAGCAATGTCCCCACACGCTCTGGCAGCATTCATGGCTGGAATAAGTTGTTTCCACTTCTGGTGCACAGCTTCAGGATAGTCCTTGTTGAGGAAGATGTACATTCCTCTCAAGTTCTTGGCTCTTTCCAGAACAGCTACCTTGTCCTTGGACCTCAGGAACTTTACCACTATCGGGCCTGTCACCTGGGCCGGTGATGGGTTTTCCAGTCCTGTGGGCGTGCTCCACCTCAATCTTCCTGTGGGCCATCTTTAGTTCCTCAGTGATCATTTCCCTCATTTTGTCCCCAGACTCCATCCAGGTCTCTTGGAGATTCTGCAATTCCGTCCACAACGTTGTTCCGCCTTGATTGTCCCTCGAGATAATATGATTTCTCCACCATTGTTATCATGGATTCACATACAGAACTGATGTCCTCTCTCAATGAATTACAGATTGCTGTCATGTTACTGTTCTCCTGTTTAAACTCATCGAGCTGACCCTGTGAGAACTGCAAACTATTCTTCAGGTCCTTGACCTCTCTGGTCAGATCGTCCAATCTTTTGTTAGTTGACTCCACCAGTATTTGGACACAACACTTTAAGTTATTTTCTTGTTGTTGTAACAACTGCTTGTAGAACTGTTTTTGTTTGTTTAAAAGATCCTTCACC
This sequence comes from Coregonus clupeaformis, assembly GCF_020615455.1. NCBI lineage: Eukaryota > Metazoa > Chordata > Actinopteri > Salmoniformes > Salmonidae > Coregonus > Coregonus clupeaformis. Next base: position 128,070 of record NW_025534402.1, on the reverse strand, counting down.
TGTGATAGAGAGACACAACTGTCCTCAACGGTACTCCCACCGGCTTTGGTCTTTGTCATGGTAGCAACGTAGGCTACGCTGTTACTCCTCATAGTTCCAGACAGGGTAGGTCGCATTGCAGATGGAAACCGCAACATACAGCAGGGATTCAAACAGTCACACTACCAGGACATTCCTTGGTCCTAGCCGCAAGGGCTGTGAGCCGTGTACAAGCTGCTAAGGAAACCTGGCTAGCTTGATAGCTAACTAATGTTAGTTAGAAGCTAGGCTAGCGTCTGCGCCAACGAGGGAACAATTAGATACTTATCTGGAGCAAAATAGACTTGCTGTTGTTCCCTGTAATACAGTAAACGTCCTACACCTTAATGTGATGTTATACACTGAGTATACCAAACATTCGGAACACCTTCCTAATATTGAGGTGTCGAAAGGGTTCCATAGGGATGCTTCCCACAGTTGTGTCAAGTTAGCTGGATGTCCTTTGGGTGGTGGACCATTCTTGATACACATGGGAAACTGTTGAGTGTGAAAAACCCAGCAGTGTTGCAGATCTTGACACAAACCGGTGTGCCTGGTACCTACTACCATACCCCGTTCAAAGGCACAATTTGTTTTTGTCATGCCCATTCACCCTCTGAATGGCACACATACACAATCCATGTCTCAATTGTCTCAAGGCTTAAAAATAATTATTTAACCTGTCTCCTCCCCTTCATCTAGAATGATTGAAGTGGATTTAACAAGTAACATCAATAAGGGATCAAAGCTTTCACCTGGATTCACTTGGTCAGTCTATGTCATGGAAAGAGTTATTAATGTTTTGTATACTCAGTGTATATTGACAATTATTTGAAAATAACGGAATTACAAGGCACAAGATAATGTTTCTTAAACCAACAGAAGGCAAATAATATATCCAAAATGAAATATATGTGATGATATTAGTTGGCAGGGGTCTTGACTGCAACAGTATTGTGTTTTCATGTATTTCTAATATCTTTTAAGACTTTTTCTGGTAGATGTTGTCTAAGACCACTTTTATATCTGTTTGACCAGAAATCAAAGCTTTTGCTTATTCCTATTGTAGTGTATTAGGATTATGTCTTTGTTAATGGTTTTTAAATGGAACTGAAAGAATGTTGATTTTAGTATCAAGAGGGAATGTTTTAGTGTAACGCCACATACAACAGACAGGAAGTGTGTTGTAGACAGGGGATTGGACAGTAGAGGGAGCCACCCACATCTTGGGGAGATTATATATACTGGGGGAAAAACGAAGGAGAGGGCAGAGCGGCCATTGCAATTCGGGGGATGCCGTTCTCCGGGTGATCTTGACACCTGTAAGCTCATGCTGAAAGCTTGTGATATGAATAAACCTTATGATCAAAGTTCAGTATGAGCGGACTCCTTTGTTTATCAGCAATAATTGCCAGCATTCACCCGATACGACACTATTTTTTAGGATATAAAATGGTTGAAAAATGTATACAGTGGGGAGAACCAGTATTTGATACACTGCCGATTTTGCAGGTTTTCCTACTTACAAAGCATGTAGAGGTCTGTAATTTATATCCTAGGTACACTTCAACTGTGAGAGACGGAATCTAAAATAGAAATCCAGAAAATCACATTCTATGATTTTTAAGTAATTAATTTGCATTTTATTGCATGACATAAGTATTTGATCACCTACCAACCAGTAAGAATTCCGGCTTTCACAGACCTGTTAGTTTTTCTTTAAGAAGCCCTCCTGTTCTCCACTCATTACCTGTATTAACTGCACCTGTTTGAACTCGTTACCTGTATAAAAGACACCTGTCCACACACTCAATCAAACAGACTCCAACCTCGCCACAATGGCCAAGACCAGAGAGCTGTGTAAGGACATCAGGGATAAAATTGTAGACCTGCACAAGGCTTGGATGGGCTACAGGACAATAGGCAAGCAGCTTGGTGAGAAGGCAACAACTGTTGGCGCAATTATTAGAAAATGGAAGAAGTTGAAGATGACGGTCAATCACCCTCGGTCTGGGGCTCCATGCAAGATCTTACCTCTTGGGGCATCAATGATCATGAGGAAGGTGAGGGATCAGCCCAGAACTACACGGCAGGACCTGGTCAATGACCTGAAGAGAGCTGGGACCACAGTCTCAAAGAAAACCATTAGTAACACATTACGCCATCATGGATTAAAATCCTGCAGCGCACGCAAGGTCCCCCTGCTCAAACCAGCGCATGTCCAGGCCCATCTGAAGTTTGCCAATGACCATCTGGATGATCCAGAGGAGGAATGGGAGAAGGTCATGTGGTCTGATGAGACAAAAGTAGAGCTTTTTGGTCTAAACTCCACTCACCGTGTTTGGAGGAAGAAGAAGGATGAGTACAACCCCGAGAACACCATCCCAACCGTGAAGCATGGATGTGGAAACATCATTCTTTGGGGATGCTTTTCTGCAAAGGGGACAGGATGACTGCACCGTATTGAGGGGAGGATGGATGGGGCCATGTATCGCGAGATCTTGGCCAACAACCTCCTTCCCTCAGTAAGAGCATTGAAGATGGGTCGTGGCTGGGTCTTCCAGCATGACAACGACAAGAAACGCACAGCCAGGGCAATTAAGGAGTGGCTCCGTAAGAAGCATCTCAAGGTCCTGGAGTGGCCTAGCCAGTCTCCAGACCTGAACCCAATAGAAAATCTTTGGAGGGAGCTGAAAGTCCGTATTGCCCAGCGACAGCCCCGAAACCTGAAGGATCTGGAGAAGGTCTGTATGGAGGAGTGGGCCAAAATCCCTGCTGCAGTGTGTGCACACCTGGTCAAGACCTACAGGAAACATATGATCTCTGTAATTGCAAACAAAGGTTTCTGTACCAAATATAAAGTTCTGCTTTTCTGATGTATCAAATACTTATGTCATGCAATAAAATGCAAATTAATTACTTAAAAATCATACAATGTGATTTTCTGGATTTTTGTTTTAGATTCCGTCTCTCACAGTTGAAGTGTACCTATGATAAAAATGACAGACCTCTACATGCTTTGTAAGTAGGAAAACCTGCAAAATTGGCAGTGTATCAAATACTTGTTCTCCCCACTGTATATACCTACATTTCCCAAAAATAGAGACTCTTAGCTTTCATTTGACACCCAATTTGACATGATCCTATGATTTTCACGTTGGTGCTCATGGATCCTTTTACATGGAAATGCCCATTTGTTATTACATTCTGCAGTCCATGCTGGCGGAGAGACTGGACCTCTAAAGCGGCTGGTCACAAACCCTGACCCTGGATCAGGACCCTGGACAGGAGCCTTTGCTCTTCCTTCCTTCCCGAGTCAGAACCAGGACCAACCAACGAGGGACAAAAACTCCACCACCACACAGAACACAACCAGTGGACAGGTGGACTGAACAACTTCAGTCCTGGTGGTCATCAGTGAGACAGAGGCTCTAGTCAGGGATCCAGTCTGCAGCCCAGACCCTTCTCTTCACAGTCTCAGTGAAGGGATGAAGCAGGGCCTGGGGCTGATATAGATATACCCTCCTGTTCCTATGATACAAACACCACAGTGTCCATGATGAACAGAGCAGGTCACCCTGGGCTTCAGCCTTCACAGAAAGTGGTGGGAGACCCCCCTGGTGGTAGTCTAATAGGAAGTCTGTCTTCTCCTTCAGGATCTCGTCTAATGCCTGGTGACTGGGTTCATAGAAGGCCTGCCTCAGTTACCTCATGGTTACCCCACCAATACAGACAGGGTCAGGATGAGTGTTCACCACAAGAGGTACCTAGCCTATAACACAGCACACAATCCCAACAACACCCAAACAATGGCTAGAGGTCAAGGAGGGAGCGCAAAGACTAACCACCTGAGGGTGGTTGCTTCTGTTTCTACCCCCTCTAGTGTCATTGGGTCACAACATGGGAGGCCGAGCATTAGGACGGACGCTGACAAGCCGTACGCCTGCCCCACGCTTGGGAACTGCTTCGCTGAGGCGAACTATGTGAAGAGGCACCAGACCGTTCTCACCAAGGAGAGGCCCTTCAAGTGCAAACTATGTTACAAGAGCTTCTCCTTCCTGACTAACCTTATCAGACATAGGAGTGTCCACAATGGGGAGAAATCTTAGTAATGTGGCTTGAGATGTACGCAGGGGATATCTGGGAACCATTCTTTAGCTGACATATTATAGTTATCATGTAAAGTGTCTTTGGGTACAGTAAGAGGGCATTTTGGATTACTAAATCCCTCAGTTGAGCATCTGGGTATGCTCACATTCTCACGACTTGTTGTTTGGTGTGCTGGCATTAAAGTGTAACACTACATTTCCCCCTCTGAGTTTGGTTTTGCCTGTGTTCTATTTATAACAACATAAAGTTCCTATTTTTTATTTTTTATTTTACATAATCAGGTGTTCTGGAGGCGAAAGAAATGCACAGCTGTTTAGGCTAGGTGCTGGCTAGCGGAGTAGAACACTCTAGGAGCTCAGATGCAATCATTTAATAACCAACGTTTTGATAGACAAGCTGTCTTCATCAGGATGGTACCTGTTCCTTTATGTACAAAAATAAAATAGGTGATCAAATCTGTAAGTAAATGAAAAATCATGTTGTCCTTTTGATATGAAACCTATAGGTTTCTGTCCTTGCCACTGATAGAATCTAGCCACCCATTATTTTTAGGTCAGCAGCTAGGTTTCCATCCAATTTGCGACAGATGATTATGTGAATATTCTAAAATCTGCATAAAACAGTATGCATTTTCTCACCAGACATGTGCTTCGATAAAACGGACTTTTTGTGGATAAAAGTCTGTGTGTGCTGATGTAGTGCACATAAAAATAAATGTTACAGTTCAATTCCCATGTACCGAATGAAAATACAAGTTAAATGGGTTTCCATCGCATTTTCAACTCTACTGATGGTTTTGTCACAAAAACTGTTGTGTTATATAGCAAATGTGCCTACTCTGGTCTTTGCACATGCGCTCTTGCCAACAGCTCGGAGAAACAGTGCGGGTAGGCTACCTACATTATAAGATTATTATGGATAAGAGCGATATTATTTGTATTTGTCAAACGGCAGCCAAGCATCGATCATCATGTCACCAGAATAAGACCCTTGATATTTATTGGAAAGGAGCATCAAACTCATCACCTTGCACATTCACCACCCTGTGAAATTCATCATAATTTATTTAATCTGTAGCATAATAAACTGCATGCTTTCCTGAGTCGTAGTGGGAGGACCACACAACATATCATAGCATGACTCCAAGTTTACTTCGATGTGATGGTTATTATATCAATATTTGCGCATAAAGGCGTTTCCACCGCCATTTCTTGCTTTATGAATTTTACCGACACAGAAAGATCCCACCATGTCGAATGAATAAATTGTCTCTCGGCATTTATACAATAGTTTCCGTGATTTTTTTTTTGCATGCGTCAGGTAATTCATCCGCATGAAATGGTTGGATGGAAACGTGGTTAGTTACGGTTATTTTTCTAAACAAGTCTGCTCTGAGTTTGAAAGATACTGATCGTGAATGATTTGATGTGTAACGTAATAAGCAGAACCATTTTTCAAAGAACAGCGCGCATACCCTCAGTTAGCCACGCCCTTTGAGCTATGACGCCTACCAATATAGAGCAATAGTAATGGCGTCTTTTTATAGGCACTAACGGAGGCCAGCTCCGCAATGGGTCGTTGGCCAAAGCCTATGCGGAAATTAATGGGGTTTTTTGAGTTTTTTTTGATAAACGCCGAAAATAAGGTCTGTGGACACAGGCTTAGGAGAACTTATACGTTTTGTTCTATGAGATAATCTTCATCAGCTAACATCACTTTTTGTGAATTTTGAAGCATTTATATAATCAAAACAAGCACATAAAGGCTTCATAATTCATAAAGGTCATGTTAACAGACTGATATTATCTCATAGAACAAAATGTATAAGATCTCCTAACGAACAAGAGGTAGAAAATGCTAAATCATTTGTGGTTTTTAGGACTACAAGCTGGCAAGCTATAGGCCTATAAAATCATTTCTCTTTCCTCCATCCTGCCAGCAAGAACATGCAAGAGCTGGCAAGAATAAGGCCATGACCTTGGCGATTTCCCTTCAAAATAAAAGCCCTTCAATGAAGATGGTAAAAAAATAAATAATACAAATGGTTGAAATTCGTAAGATTTTATGAGGAAATGTTAGCAGACTTAGAATGTGTTTGATGTAATTGATACCATTCCATTTATTCCACTCCAGCCCTTACCATGAGCCCGTCTTCCCCAATTAAGATGCCACCAATCTCCTGTGGTACAGTCCAATAAATGATAGGACTACACACACAAAAAACATTGTTGACCATTTAGGCTTTAAAGGATGAACAAATAAATCAAATATAAATACTTTTAATTACTCTGTATGATTTTTATTATGAAATATATCGATAATTGTGGACATTTTCTATTATTTTGGCCCTAATTATTAATTTACAAGGCGTACAGAACAGGACTCTTATTCAGAAGGATTCCAAAAATCCGTGACTCGGAAGTACTTAATTCTTCTTGGCTGCGTCACATTGCTGGACCGCAGAGTTTCTAAACCATATAATGTACTGCCTTTGGTCGGACTTTTGCCCAAACGACAAAACCCCAGTGTCCAATTACAATTTCCAGGTTAGCGTTTTTTACTTCGCGTTGGAGACAGGACTTGGTTGACAGATGTTATTTAGCTGCTAACAATGGCTAACTGTATGGTTTTTCACACTCAAATAGCCTCCGTCATGGAGGTACTGGCGAATGCAGCCGTGTCAGAGATCTGTAAACTCGTAGACGACGACTATGCAGTGTTTCGTTTGGAAATAACTCAAAGCCAGAAAGAAAACAGGACATTGCGGAGGAAACTACAGCTACTTGAACTGAAGGTGGCACGGGAGCGCGCAGAGAGGACAATGCGAGAGCGCGTCCTCGCCAGTCGTCCTAGAAGTGTCAAGATCCTCGACCGAAACAGAGGAATGGCAAGAGGTACATTTTGCAGAAGGCCAAGACTGCCGGGTTTAGCGCTCGTTCCAGCACCCCACCCCGTTCCCCTCAGCGCACATGCGGCTTTACATGCGTTAACCTCATATGGTTAACCAAAGTTGGGTGTTGGGCAGTTTTTGGATTGTATGGAATAATTCCCCTGATTACTTAGCTATCTTGAACAAAGACACAATAACCAAGATTTTGATTTACAATCATTTCCTATTATTTATCATTGAAAACAATATGATGCATGGAACATAATCAATTGATCTATAAATAGTATATCAAGAAGTTATGCGAAGTGTTACCTTACATCTTTGCCTATTCTAGACAGTGTCAAAACTGTCAATAGTGTACATTATACCATTGAGCATTGACAGTATCTAACCACCTCTTTTCCCTCAATCATTCTCAGGTGAAGGACATCTCACTGGAGGCCACAGGAGCTTTGTGAAGCCAGCGGGACACAATATATGGAGAGACGACCAACCAATCACGGTTGATGAAGGGAGTGGAACCTCAACCCAGCACATTATCATAATAGAGGTTAGTGTAATAGTGTTGCATAAAAAAAGTAGTTACTTTGTAAATCAAATGTGGCCCGTTAATTTCAGAAAGGTGCCTCTTCAGCTATTCACTTGCTTACAGTGCATTCGGAAAGTATTCAGACCTCTTCACTTTTTCCACATTTTGTTACATTACAGCCTTTTTCTAAAATTGATTAAATAGTTTTTTCCCCTCATCAGTCTACACACAATACCCCATAATGACAAAGCAAAAACAGGATTGAAATATGACTTTTACATAAGTATTCAGACCATTTACTCAGTACTTTGTTGAAGCACCTTTGGCAGCGATTACAGCCTCAAGTCTTCTTGGGTATGACGCTACACAGCTATTTTCAGGACTCTCCAGAGATGTTAGATCGGGTTCAAGTCCGTGCTCTGGCCTCTGGGCCACTCAAGGACATTCAGAGATTTGTCCCCGGCCACTCCTGCGTTGGCTTGGCTGTGTGCTTAGGGTCATTGTCCTGTTGAAAGGTGAACCTTCACCCCAGTCTGAGGTCCTGAGCAGGTTTTCCTCAAGGATCTCCCTCTGTACTTTGCTCCCGTTCATCTTTTCCTCTATCCTGACTAGTCTCCCAGTCCCTGCCGTCTGAGAAAACATCTCCACAGCATGATGCTGCCACGCTTCGCCATGCTTCACCGTAGGATGGTATTGGCCGGTGATGAGCGGTGCCTGGTTTCCTCCAGACGTGACGCTTGGCATTCAGGCCAAAGAGTTCAATCTTAGTTTCATCAGACCAGAGAATCTTGTTTCTCATGGTCTGAGAGTCCTTTGGGTACCTTTTTGGCAAACTCCAAGCGGGCTGTCATGTGCCTTTTACTGAGGAGTGGCTTCCATCTGCCACTACTATAAAGGCCTGATTGGTGGAGTGCTGCAGAGAGATGGTTGTCCTTCTGGAAGGTTCTCCCCACATCACCACAGAGGAACTCTGGAGCTCTGTCAGAGTGACCATCGGGTTATTGATCACCTCCCTGACCAAGGCCCTTGTCCCCCGATGTGCCAGATCTAGAAAGGCGGCCGATCTAGGAAAGAGTATTGGTGTTTACAAACTTCTTCCATTTTAAGAATAATGGAGCCACTGTGTTCTTGGGAACCTTCAATGCTGCAGACATTTTTTTGTACCCTTTCCCAGATCTGTGCCCTTGACACAATCTTGTCTCGGAGCTCTACGGACAATTCCTTCAACCTCATGGCTTGGTTTTTGCTCTGACATGCACTGTCAACTGTGGGACCATATATAGACAGGTGTGTGCCTTTCCAAATCATGTCCAATCAATTGAATTTACCACAGGTGGACTCCAATTAAGTTGTAGAAACATCTCAAGGATGATCAATCGAACCAGGATGCACCTTAGCTCAATTTCGATATAGCAAAACAATGTATTTCTGTTTTTATTTTTATACATTTGCAAGACCTTCTGCCAAAATCTGTTTTCACTTTGTCATTATAGGGTATTGTGAGTAGATTGATGAGGAAATGTTTTATTTAACCCATTTTAGGATAAGGCTGTAACATAACAAAATGTGGAAAAAAGTGGAAGGGTCTGAATACTTTCGGAATGCACTGTACATCTACATCCTCATTTATGAGCTTGTGAGACTTCCCTACCTGACATTGTTATCCAATTAAACTCATGTACAAATGTAAGAACCTTCTCTTTTCTTTTGTCAGTCTGCAGATGCAGAGGCTGCAGGTCCTGGGGTCAAGCAGGAGAGGGCTGAAGGAGAGGAGGACCCCCAGAACAGCAGAGACAGCCAGACTGGAGCGCAGAGTAGTCCTGCTGTAGCCACAGAGGACCCCACCACCGCCCCAGCGCAGCCCAGCAGCATCACGGAGGTCAGTGGAACGCGAACACCATCTTCAAGACAGAGACATACTCCAAGACTTCCAACGGGGCTGGGGCGACTGGGCTGTCTTCCTGCTCCCCCTCTCAGAGTATTTACTTTATGGTAACCCGACGACGGTTCTGTCCCATCAGGACTCAGGTGACGTGTTACAGACTGTCAATGATCCGTCCTGTTCATACGCTACAGAGACAGAGATGATACCTGGTGACATGCCTGTGGGCTTAGATACACAGACTAATCCAATGAGAGGATTGGAACAGGTACAGTAGTAGTGTATACTCTGAAGGGTGCCTAGATAAGAAAGGGGAGGTTCTGGTCGTAGATGAGGTGACTGTGAAAGTGGAAGGTGACACTCCTCTGACATGGAATGTAGACAAGACTCACTTAACAGAAGGACAATCGCAGGGCAACACCAGTGACTTCTTAGACTACAGGGGAAAGCTTTGAGACAAATCCAAATGTTGCACCCACTCCCCTTTACAGCTTTCAGGGATCGCAACCCAGTGTCCATGTCAATGGGGCCTTCCGATTCACACAGCCAACATCCTTTTCGATCAGGTATTGAACTCAAACGACAGGGTTAGAGCCCAGGCTCGGGGTGGGGGAGCAACATCAGGCAAAAGTAAGAGCGTTTCCCTCTGCATGTTCTGTAATAAAGGCTTCAGCTGCCCCCAGAAGGTGGAGATCCACCAGAGGGTCCACACAGGGGAGAAACCGTACAGCTGTACCCAGTGTCACATTTGCTTGGCCTAGGCTGGTGACCTGAAGAGGCACCAGAGGTCCACACAGGGGAGAAAACCCTTCAGCTGTACCCAGTGTAACATGCGCTTTGCCCATGCTGGCAACCTGAAGAGACACCAGAGGGTCCACACAGGGGATAAATAATCAGCTGATCCCAGTGTGAGAAGAGATTCTACCGCCAACACCAGCTGAAGATGCACCTGAAGGTCCACATGGGAGAGAGGTGATTCACACTGAAGGAAGAGGTTCTCAGAGAGGAGCTACCTCAGGATACACCAGCAGAAAAGCATTCCATTGAAAGTAACCATTCCCCTCGATAGCTTCTGACGTTGAGATCAAACCCTGTATTAAAGACAAAGATGAATTGTCAAAAAGATCCACAGTTGCATTTGGAATTATGACTGTAAGAGATTTCCAGTGTTGAATATTCAGGAGGAATATTGCTTCCAGACATTGTGTGATAGGCACTGAGTGTACAAAAACATAAGGAACAACTGCTCTTTCCATGACAGACTGACCAAGTGAATCCAGGTGAAACCTACAGTGTGGTTCTTATTGATGTCACCTGTTAGAATCCACTTAAATCAGTGTAGATGAAGGGCAGGAGACAGGTTAAAGTATATTTTAAGCCTTGAGACAATTGAGACATTGATTGTGTATGTGTGCCATTCAGAGGGTGAATGGGCAAGACAAAAGTTTTAGTAAGTGCCAGGCGCACCGGTTTGAGTGTGTCAAGAACTGCAACGCTGTTGTTTCCTTTGTGTATCAAGAATGGTCCACCACCCAAAGGACATCAACCAACTGACACAACTCTGGGAAGCACTGGAGACCTTTGAGTCAATGCCGCGGCGAATTGAGGATGTTCTGATGGCAAAAGGGGGTGTAACTCAATATTAGGAAGGTGTTCCTAATATTTTGTGCACTCAGTGTATAAAAAATGTGTTAGTCCTGTGTAGGCCAGTGGTTCCTAACTCCAGTCCTCGAGTACCCCCAACAGCACACATTTTTGTTGTAGCCCCAGACAAAAAAACACCTGGTTCAACTCATTAACTATGTTTCCATTAATTTGTCCAGAGATTTTTTATTGACATGTATAACATTTGCATAGAAAATAGATGTGACAATTGCCTATTGCGGTGCGTTTCAATTTAACTATCTTGTGTCGATTAAAAACAGCAGACGTCTGACTTCACATAAAACATTTTAAAAAAGTTTTTCGCTAAAATGTGTCGCGCTGCATGAGGCAAATGGTGGTCACACCAGATACTGACTGGTATTCTGATCCACACCCGTATCTTTTTTTTGAAGGTATCTGTGACCAACAGATGCACATCTGTATTCCCAGTCATGTGGAATTAGGGCCTAATTTATTTATTTCAATTGACTGATTTCCTTATATGAACTGTAATGCAGTAAAATCTTAAATTGATGCATGTTGCGTTTATATTTTTGTTCAGTATATACACACATAAATAAATCACAGACAGTGTGTCATTAGAAAAGCACCCCCACACCATAACACCTCTTCCTCCATGCGGTGGGAACTACACATGCAGAGATCATCCGTTCACCTACTCTGCGTCTCACAAAGACACGGCAGTTTGAACCAAAAATCTCATATTTGGACTCATCAGACCAAAGGACACATTTCCACCGGTCTAATGTCCACTGCTCGTGTTTCTTGTCCCAAGCAAGTCTCTTCTTCTTATTGGTGACCTTTGGTAGTGGTTTCTTTGCAGCAATTCGACGATGAAGGCCTGATTCACTCAGTCTCCTCTGAACAGTTGATGTTGAGATGTGTCTGTTACTTGAACTATGTGAAGCATTTATTTGGGCTGCAATTTCTGTAGCTGGTAACTCTAATGAACTTATCCTCTGCAGCAGAGGTAACTCTGGGTCTTCCTTTGCTGTGGCGGTCCTCATGTGAGCCAGTTTCATAATAGCGCATTATGATTTTTGCGACTGCACTTGAAGAAACGTTCAAAGTTCTTGACATTTTCCGTATTGACATTGACCTTCATGTCTTAAGGTAATGATGGACTGTCGTTTCTATTTGCTTATTTGAGCTGTTCTTGCCATAATATGGACTTGGTCTTTTACCAAATAGGGCTATCTTCTGTATACCACTCCCCTACCTTGTCACAACACAACTGATTGGCTCAAACGCATTAAGAAGGAAATAAATTCTACAAATTAACTTTTAACAAGGCACACCTGTTAATTGAAATGCATTCAAGGTGACTACCTCATGAAGCTGGTTGAAAGAATGCCAGAGTGTGCAAAGCTGTCGTCAAGGCAAAGGGTGGCTACGTTCAAAGAATCTCAAATATAAAATATATTTTGATTTGTTTAACACTTTTTGGGTTACTATATGATTCCATGTGTTATTTCATAGATTTGATGTCTTCACTATTATTCTACAATGTAGAAAATCGTAAAAATAAAGAAAAACCCTGGAATGAGTAGGTGTGTCCAAACCTTTGACTGGTAGTGTATATAATTTATACTATATATACACACACACACACACACAGTGCCTTCGGAAGGTTTCTTATTTTTAAAATCTTTATATATTCAAACCCTTCTACTCAGTACTTTGTTGAAGAAAAACACCTTTGGCAGCGATTACAGCCTCGAGTCGAATCTTGGGTACACTCAAAAAATTAGGGATTCAACAAAGGGTTATTCTAAGATCCTCAAAGTTCTTTTGAAGAACCTTAGGGTTCTGGCACTGAAAATTACCTCTAAAAGGTTCTTCCAAGAACCCCATAGGAGGTGGGGTTCATCGAGGAACCTCCTTAGTTGGTGGGGGTTCTTGCAGGAACCTAACTGCCCAGCTGAAACATTTGGATTTGAAAGGACAGCAGGTGCAGGCACTTAACTAAATGTTTTAAGATCTCCTCAATTGAAGGTAAGGTTTGTCCCTTGTATGATCCTAAATTGATATTGTTTTATGATGATGCCATCTATCTTTTCATATTTGTGCAAATCTGTCTAAAACAGAAAATGGATACAATTCAATGGATATCAATCAACAAAGAGGTAACGTTATTATGCTATAAGAATATGTTGAAGGCTAGCTGTATTGGGTGCAGATGAATGAACTGCTCACTTTTGTGTCTGTGTCTTCAGGTATACAGACAGGAGGCATACAATGGTATATCAATTGGTTTTGGTGTATATCATGTAGATCACATGTACCATCCTCCTCCCTTACCTCTTAAATGAAAATCCCATAGGCCTCTACATTATGGACTTGGTATGTGTATGAAAACCATTATCACATTTACCACAAAAACCAAGGTATGAATACTGTTGTGTGCATGTTTTGTTAAACATCTGTATAATTAAAATTCACCCTCCCTACACTGATGAATATAACAGGAAACCTCTTCGATCACCACACTGCAAAATCATTATGGCTATGGATACGGAGAACATCAACTCATTAACATCAACACGCCAGAGGATATACCCATTGGACTTGGGACTCTGCTGGGAGTTGACCTCCTATTTTGATTTTTTTATTCTGCTTTCCCACTAAAATCATAATAGATATTGACAACTAAAATATTGTGTTATTGTTATGCGTATTATTACTACTAATTAATAATAATTAGGGAGGGGGTAGTTCAACAAATTAACCCAAAAAGGTTATTCAAAAGGTTACTTTGAGGATCTGCTAAAGGGTTCTTCGAAGAACTTATAGGGGTTCCCCACAGTTTCAATTTGAAGAACCCCTAAAGGATCCTCCAGGAACCTTTACCTTTTAGAGTGTATGACGCTACAAGCTTGGAACACCTGTATTTGGGGAGTTTCTCCCATTCTTCTCTGCGGATCGTCGCTGCACAGCTATTTTCAGGTCTCTCGAGATGTTCGATCGGGTTCTAGTCCAGGCTCGCCACTCAAGGACATTCAGAGACTTGTCCCAGAGCCACTCCTGCGTTGTCTTGGCTGTGTACTTCATCGTTGTCCTGTTGGAAGGTGAACCTTCACCCCAGTCTGAGTTCCTGAGCACTCTGGAGCAGGTTCTCCCATCTCCACAGAGGAACTCTAGAGCACATTTAGACCAAGGCCCTTCTCCCCCGATTGCTCAGTTTGGCCGGGCGGCCAGCTCTAGGAAGAGTCTTGGTGGTTCCAAACTTCTTCCATTTAAAAATGATGGAGCCACTGTGTTCTTGGGGACCTTCAATGCTGCAGAAATGTTTTGGTACCCTTCCCCAGATCTGTGCCTCGACACGATCTTGTCTCGGAGGTCTCACGAACAATTCCTTCGACCTCATGGCTTGGTTTTTGCTCTGACACGCACTGTGTGTCAGAGCTTATATAGACAAGTGTGTGCCTTTCCCAATCATGTCCAATCAATTGAATTTACCACAGGTGGACTCCAATCAAGTTGTAGAAACATCTCAAGGATGATCAATGGAAACAGGATGCACCTGAGCTCAATTTCGAGTCTCATAACAAAGGGTGTGAATACTTATGTAAATAAGGTATTTTTGTTTTTCATTTTTAATAAATTAGCAAGAATGTCTAAACCCTTTTTCGCTTTTGTCATTATGGGGTATTGTGTGTAGATTGCTGAGATTTTTATTTATTTATTCCATTTTAGAATAAGGCTATAACGTAACAAAATGTGGAAAAAGTCGAGGGGTCTGAATACTTTCCGAAGGCACGGTATATAGCAACACCTCCCCCATACACATTCCTGTCTCTTCTATAGATGTTATATCCTTGTATTGGTACTGCTGTATCATCAAAGGAATTCTCTAAGTGAGTCGCAGAAATGGCTAATATATGAATGCTATCTGATGTTAGCAAGTTATTGATTTAATTAACCTTATTTCTAAGGCTACATATATTAATATGAGCAATTTTTTTTCCCTTTCCTGGGTAGCTTCTCAGAGATAGACAGACATAATATGGAAAAGAACAAACAAAGTATGAGAAAAAAAAACATCAGTCCATTAATCAGTTGGGGTGTGTGTGTTTGCTGCGGTGTACGAACCCATAGGCTTGGCTCGCTCATCCATTCCAGGCTTTTGGGAGGAGGGTGGACAATGAGCCTGTCATAAGCGGATGTAAGCAATGTACCCACGCACTTTAGCAGCTTTCATAAGTTATTTTCTCTTCTGGCACACAGCTTCAAAAGCTTGAAGAATTTTGTCGAGAATAATGGGCAATTGTTGGTTAATCCAGGTGTGGAAAGCTCTTAGACTTACCCAGAAAGGCTCAAAGCTGTAATCGCTGCCAAAGGTGATTCTAACATGTGTTGACTCAGGGGGTTAAATACTTACAGTGGGGAAAAAGTATTTAGTCAGCCACCAATTGTGCAAGTTCTCCCACTTAAAAAGATGAGAGAGGCCTGTAATTAAGAAGTTGGACTGTTACAGGTCTGTGAGAGATTTCTGGCTCTCACAGACCTGTAACTTCTTCTTTAAGAGGCTCATCTGTCCTCCACTCGTTACCTGTATTAATGGCACCTGTTTGAACTTGTTATCAGTATGAAAGACACCTGTCCACAACCTCAAACAGTCACACTCCAAACTCCACTATGGCCAAGACGAAAGAGCTGTCAAAGGACACCAGAAACAAAATTGTAGACCTGCACCAGGCTGGGAAGACTGAATCTGCAATAGGTAAGCAGCTTGGTTTGAAGAAATCAACTGTGGGAGCAATTATTAGGAAATGGAAGACATACAAGACCACTGATAATCTCCCTCGATCTGGGGCTCCACGCAGGATCTCACCCCCGTGGGGTCAAAATGATCACAAGAACGGTGAGCAAAATCCCAGAACCACTCGGGGGGACCTAGTGAATGACCTGCAGAGAGCTGGGACCAAAGTAACAAAGCCTACCATCAGTAACACACTACGCCGCCAGGGACTCAAATCCTGCAGTGCCAGACGTGTCCCCCTGCTTAAGCCAGTACATGTCCAGGCCCGTCTGAAGTTTGCTAGAGTGCATTTGGATGATCCAGAAGAGGATTGGGAGAATGTCATATGGTCAGATGAAACCAAAATAGAACTTTTTGGTAAAAACTCAACTCGTCATGTTTGGAGGACAAAGAATGCTGAGTTGCATCCAAAGAACACCATACCTACTGTGAAGCATGGGGTGGAAACATCATGCTTTGGGGCTGTTTTTTCTGCAAAGGGACCAGGACGACTGATCGTGTAAAGGAAAGAATGAATGGGGCCATCGTGAGATTTTTGAGTGAAACCTCCTTCCATCAACAAGGGCATTGAAGATGAAACGTGGCTGGGTCTTTCAGCATGACAATGATCCCAAACTCACCGCCCGAACAACGAAGGAGTGGCTTCGTGAGAAGCATTTTCAAGGTCCTGGGTGGCCTAGCCGGTCTCCAGATCTCAACCCCACGAAAATCTTTGGAGGGAGTTGAATGTCTGTGTTGTCTAGCGACAGCCCCAAAACATCACTGCTCTAGAGGAGATCTGCATGGAGGATGCCAAAATAACAGCAACAGTGTGTGAAAACCTTGTGAAGACTTACAGAAAACGTTTGACCTGTGTCCCCCCAGATCGAGGGGGGATTATCAGTGATGTATGCATGTCTTCGGCTCATCCTAATAATTGCTCCCACAGTTGAATTACCTGGCTTCAAACCAAGCTGCTTACCTGTGCAGATTCGGTCTTCCCAGCCTGGTGCAGGTCTACAATTTTATTTCTGGTGTCCTTTGACGGCTAGTTGGTCTTAGCCCTGTAGTGGAGTTTGGAGTGTGACTGTTTGAGGTTGTGGACAGGTGTCTTTTATACTGATAACAAGTTCAAACAGGTGCCATTAGCCCTAGGTATTGAGTGGAGGACAGAGGAGCCTCTTAAAGAAGAGTTACAGGTCTGTGACCAGAAATCTTGCTTGTTTGTAAGGTGACCAAATACTTATTTTCCACCATAATTTGCAAATACATTCATAAAAATTCCTACAAAGTGATTTTCTGAATTTTTTTTCTCCAATTTGTCTGTCATGATTGACGTGTACCTATGATGAAAATTACAGGCCTCTCTCATCTTTTTTTAATCAACACCCACAATTGGTGGCTATAATACTTTTCCCCCCACTGTATAACAAAGTATTAGAAACTTTTGTTATTGACCAAATACTTATTTTTTCCACCATAATTTGCAAATAAATTCATTAAAAAATCCTACAATTTGATTTTCTGGAATTTTTTTCTCATTTTGTCTGTCATAGTTGACGTGTACCTATGATGAAAATTACAGGCCTCTCTCATCTTTTTAAGTGGGAGAACTTGCACAATTGGTAGCTGACTAAATACTTTTTCCCCCATGTATCTAATTATGATATAATAGTGTTTTATTTTTTATACAAATATTATAATTTTACTTCCACTTTGACATCTATTATGTGTAGATCGTTGACAACTAAATGTGGAAAAAGTCAAGGGGGTGTGAATACTGTTCTGAAGGCACTGTATATGATTTCCCCAAATGCTTATTTCATCCATTCATCTACTTAATTTCTCTACAAGACACTTTTAATGAGAAAATTAATGTAGTTTCTCATGCAGATTTGTAGTTTAGGTATGTGTATGTGTGGTTTTCATATGGTGTATTTAAAATATGTTTATATTTAATAAACACAAAGTGGAAATTTTCATTCTAAGTCTTTCATTGAGACTCTCTTTAGTATACATTACATCTGATATCACCCTATTTTGCATTCACCTGACACGCTTTATAACTAAATATATAGTAAACTCCAAAGTATTGGGACAGTGGCACGTTTTGTTGTTTTGGCTCCACCCACGTTTTGGCTTACTGTAATCCTACACTTCCCACACACAAACACCTACTGTACATGTCAAAATAGTTTAGTCAGGTTTGTCTGATGACATTTGACTTATCATACTGACTTATTTTTACCCACAACATCATATTTATGTCCACCATGATGGGGGTTTAACAATGATGAAGTCATTATTTAACTACAGTATAGGACTCAAACATCTGTGTGTATGTACCTGAGGGAGTATATGTCTGTGTAATCTATATCACCTCTCTCTTCCAGGAGGAGGAGGGTCCAGAGGTGCTGCTGATGAAGGAGGGGATGTGAAGAGGGTCTGGGGAACCCTGGGGGCCCATGGTCATGGAGGACAACCAGACTACACCTCCTCCTGAACCCACAGAGGAACCAGCTGAGCAGCAGACCACACACAGTCTCACTGAGGTGAGCCCACTGTGAACTACTGTCCGAATGGTATTTGGTCAGGTCTTAATTCATTTTGTCTTAAGTGTGGGACCATGCCATTGAATTATCCAACCATTAATATTGTATTAAATCAACTAACATGTTTGCGTTGTACTATATGTAATCCCTCATTGCCCAATCAGAAGATGCTCCCATAGCAGGTGCTCATATCAGATTTCTTGATCCAACATCCTCTCCTCTGTATCTCTTACAGTCCGTAGACATGGAGGATGAAGCCTGATCTTCTCCTGGTCAAAGAGGAGACTAATAGAAGACAGACCAGAGCATTGATCTGCTGAGTGGACTAAAGATGGGGGAAGCAAGGTAAGGGAGAGAAAATACATATAGCATATATACAGTAATATATCTTCAGTGGGAATAATGATACTCCTGGCTATAGTTTTCTTCATTCATAAGATTAAATCAATACAACTTATGTTTGCATACAAAAACACACATTATAATGTATGAACTTGACCAGCTAATTGACAAAATCAAACTCCATATGTAGAGTTTTTCTCTGCCATGTTTGTGAAGTCTATTTTCTAACCTCTTCCTGCAGGGTAATTGGCTGGAGGCTAACAGAGGATACTGGGCGACCATCTTGGATTCCCAGACCCAGACGGGTGCAGCCAAGGGCCCGGGGACAACATCACTGAGCAGTCCAGGACCAGAGCGACATAATGGAGATCAGCGGATGGGACAGCGTCCTCAACTCTGGGTTGGGAACAACAGTGTTAACCACAACCAGAAACAGATAGTCGAACACAAAACAACAACCAATCATATTATCCATGACACAAACTGCCTGAGAACAGGTGAGGATTAGATTTGCCGGTCTACGGGGACAGGGAGGTGTCCCTATGCAGGAGAGAACGACACAGACTGCTAGCGATGCTCCATCCTGCTCTATCGTTGTGATTCAGAGACCCCTCGGTTGCCCCCCCACACAGGTGCAGCCTTCACCATGCCTTCTATAGGATCTATCAACTGGAACATGGAGCCTGTGACAACACAGACACTCCCTGGCCTTCGTCCTCCTCACACTCTCCTAATGTTAAACCAGACCTCAGACAATGCCAGTGCCTCAATACTAAATGGATACACAAGCCTATTGACAAATGACAGTAGTAGTAACGCTATCAGCAGATCCGGTGGCAAAGAGAAGCGCTTCCCATGTTCGTTCTGTGGGAAAGTCTTCAGTTTCCCCAAACAGGTGGAGATCCACCAGAGGATGCACACGGGGGAGAAACCATTCAGCTGCCACCTGTGCCGGGCCAGTTTCTCCCACTCGTCCAGCCTGAAGAGGCACCAGAGGGTCCACACAGGGAGACCTACAGCTGCCCCCCAGTGTGAGAAGAGGTTCTCCCCACCAGCACCAACTGAAGAGGCACCTGAAGGTCCACACGGGAGAGAGGCCATTTGCCTGTTATCACTGCGGGGAAGAGGTTCTCAGAGAAGAGATACCTCAGTATACACCAGCAGAAAATGCACACGGCCCATGTATAGTAGACATACAGTGCTATGAAAAAGTATTTGCCCCCTTTCTAATTTTCTCTACTTTTGCATATTTGTGATACTGAATGTTATCAGATCTTCAACCAAAACCTAATATTAGATCGAGGGGAAACATACGTGGAACAAATAACACAACAATTTATTCATTTCATAAACAAAGTTATGCAACACCCAATTCCCCTGTGTGAAGAAGTAATTGCCCCCTTACACTCAATAACTGGTTGGGCCACCTTTAGCTGCAATGACTCCAACCAAATGCTTCCTGTAGTTGTTGATCAGTCTCTCACGTCACTGTGGAAATTTTCCATCTTCCATGCAGTGTTTCTCATGCCGTGTAATTTCCAAGCATGAACTGCTCGTTTCAAGTCCTGCCACAACATCTACATTGGGATTAGTCTGGACTTTGACTGGAAAAGCCATTAAAACTTCAAATTTGTTGCTTTTAAGCAATTTCTGGACTTGATTGTATGTTTTGGATCATTGTCTTGCTGCATGACACGCTGCGCTTCAGCTTCCAAGCTCACAGACGGATGGTCTGACATTCTCCTCGTAGAATTCTCTGATACAGAGCAGAATTCATGGTTCCTTCTATTAAGGCAAGTCGTCCAGGTCCTGAGGCAGCAAAGCATCCCCAAACCATCACACCACCACCACCATGCTTGACCTTTGGTATGATGCTCTTTCAATGGAATGCAGTTTTGGTTTTCTCAAATATGAAAAAAGTAGAGAAAATTAGAAAGGCAAATACTTTTTCATAGCACTGTATAATGTAGTCCTAGTTAGTTGGTTTGTAGTTATTTCTGTTGGTTTTGGATGTAGTAGGGAACTGGATGAGATGAACTGAGGAAAGAATGAGTATGATGAGGCAGAGTAGATGATTGGTGAAGGTTGGTGTGATGGTGTCTTAAAAATGCTTAATTGATGAAAAGTACAACCTTGTCCTGTTGTTTGATTATGTTTTTATAATGAGGAAATGATAGTGCCTTAATTCATGCTTACCTGACAAAAGTATTGAACATTCATTTATTTTGGTTATTGAACCAAAATAAATGTGGTCTCAATGCATTTCATCCGGTAACGAATTACGTAATGGAATTCAGCTCATGGGTCCCCGATCTATATACTATACAGAAATCCATAATTATGGATATAAATATAATTTGAGCCGCTTCTGATGTATCCTGAATAGGGTACGCAAAGGTAGAGAAATATGTATTATCCGTATTTTTCATATTTGGTATTATTCTACACACACTGGCTATTATTGTGGAGATGATCTCCACCACAAACAAGACCACTTTGGTTGATCCGGACCAGACAAAATCTGGAAACCATCAGACGTCTATGTTTCATAAGTTTGGTCATCATAGTAGAGAACCATACAGCCACAGTAGAGTTAAGTACAGTAGAGTACTTTCTCGTATGTGTTACACCTGTGCTGGCCTGTCATCTCGTTAGTCAGAAGGTGTTTCACCTGTGCTAGCACAGGTGATATTTAAGAGCGGCTAGTGCTCCAGTTGGCTTGAGAGATGTGGAGGGCTAACAGTTGGTGCTCGGTATTTGATTTATAAAAAACAATCCTTTATCTGTGTTCCCTGTTTTAGTTTGCTCACCTTTTTGTTTGCTCCTATCTTTAAGTTTGGTGTGGGTTTTGAATTTCGTTTGCCTTTTTCTTGGGCAAATTTAATGGGCGCTCAGGGTGGGTATATTTTGCAGTGTTGCTAGTCAACTTTCAGTGGACACCCCCATGAGTGTCTTTCAGGGAACCTCCTACGAAACCCACCTGTTTGCCATTTTTCGTTTCTTGCTGGGGAATGTAACAAAATGGGGGCTCGTCCGGGAGATCTTCATGCCCTGGAGTATGGTATCCTCTAATGCCTACTCTGAAGCTCTGCTTTGCCCAGATATTTGAGTGTTCAAAAGACACTTTTGTGGTAGAGTTTCTGTCAATGACATCCACCCTGAGGAGTTCTAATCATTTTTGAAAGTTGCATAAACACACAAGCTAATAAAGTTAAAAAAAAAAAAAGCCATGGACTTTGGTTAAAGCATTTGTGGAAAACCCTACATGGAAGATGCTAGATAAATGTACGAAGGTTGGAGTCTGCCCGTCATTACATCAAAGTTGCACATGCCGATTCAAAAGCAGTATTCAAAGAGCTGGTCTATACTGCTTTGGTGGAGGTGAAATCCTTCCGGAGAGAGGGAGGATGATGAAAGGTTCCTACGGGTGGTAGAGTACACCCCAGTAGTTTTAACTGCGAGAGATAGAACTAAAAGGCAAAAGGAAACAGAAACTGAGCTTGAGCCAAGGGAAAGGGAAAGAGAATATACAGCCAGATTAGAACAGGAACATGAGCATACCATTCGATTGAGAGAGATGGATCTGAAGCACTCCGAATCCAGTCAGGCCATCCCTACACCCTCAACAGAGTTCTGATCTTGGTCGGAACAGCCCGACTTGTACCGCCTTTCAACGAAAATTGAGGTGGACGTGTATTTTACTCTGTTTGAGCGGATTGCCGCATCCCCTAAAATGGCTGCGAGTTTGGTGGAGAAAGAATAATGGTCTGGGGCTGTTTGTTCGGGCTAGGCCCCCTTAGTTCCAGTGAAGGAAATATTAACGCTACAGCATACTATGACATTCTAGACGATTCTGTGCTTCCAACTTTGTGGCAACAGTTTGGGAAGGACCTTTCCTGTTTCAGCATGACAATGCCCCCAACAAAGCGAGGTCCATACAGAAATTGTTTGTCGATCGGGTGTGGAAGAACTTGACTGGCCTGCGCAGAACCCTGAACCTCAACCCCCATCGAAACACCTTTGGGATTCATTGGACCCTAACTGCAAGCCAGGCCTAATCGTCCAACATCAGTGCCCGACCTCACTAAAGTCCCTGCACAAATGTTCCAACAACTAGTGGAAAGCCTTCCCAGAAGACTGGATGCTGTTAAAGCAGGGAACCAACTCCATATTAATGCCCATGGTTTTGGAATGAGATGTTTGATGAGCAGTGTCCATACTTTTCGGGTCATGTAGTGGTATTTAGTCACTGCTCCCCTCCAAAGTGTACGCTGCTTTATCTCTTGACCAGAGCTCAGATTATGACACTGTTCAGCTGCTATCTTTCAGGCTTATGAGTTGATCTCAGAGGCATACAGACAACAGTTCCGTAAATGACAAAATACAGAATCACAAAGCCATGTTGAATTGGCAAGGGAGCAAGCATGTCTTTTGATCGGTGGTTTGGTTCTCAAGAGGTCAAGGACCTTGAGGATTTAAAGACACTCATCAAGCACTGCAGCAGTAATGAAAGTAGGAAAGTGTATCTATAGGCTTGCGTTGTTGTTATTATTAGCGGCTTGGGTCTTTTTAATGAGAAATTTTCACTTTTTCTGTTCATCGGAGTAACAACATGAATTTGTGCATGAGGCAACAAATAATGTGGTGCAACTCGAGTTTCGCCATCAGCTGGAAGACGGTGTCCCTTTTTGGTCAGTGTCAGTGGAGGAAAGGGAGAGCGGAGGGATGTTGAGAGGCGGACCCTCAGTCTGCTGCTCTCTCCCTCCGCTGAGACTGACCATCAGATGCAGGCACACATCAGCCCAGTAAAATAAAAAATAAAAAGCAAATTATTTAAATGCATGCTCACTCAGCTGTGCTTCACAAGTAATACAACAATGGATCTATTACCGCTGTGATCATATAGCTATCTCAAATTCTGAAATATATATTTTTTTAATGGCCCAAACAACAATGCATTGGCATTGCAATTCAAGCAAAGCCAATATGCAGTGATAATGAATTGGGCCTATAGCCTACTGCACAAACCTCATTGCTACAGTACTGTTTTGAATTGGTTAATGTTGCATAGGCTTACGTTTTTTTAAGTCGTAAAAAATCTGAGCTGTAGATCTCGGCTTGCATTTTGACTCAATGCGATCTTGACACAGAAAAGGTTGGTGACCACTGTTCTAGAGTTTTCCCTGTTAACACTATCAACGTTTCCCTTTACTGTGGCAATTGTGATCGAATCAATGCAATATTAGCCACTTTCAATGCAACATACCGAAACAAAACAAACTATGGAAGAGATTTTGTTGTGGCAGAACGCATCGGAGTAGGATTCCATTGCATTGACACGCACTACTCACCCGTACTCTACACAGACTGGTGCGGCATAAACAATCAGAGCTGCAGTAGGCCTATATGCAAATAGACCATTGCCATATATGGATCTGTGCCATTTACTTTGAACTGGACTACATTTACAGCATGAGCAGTCGTGAGTAGATGCGCTTGTTTTGAGGATCAAGCGAGAGCTGTATGTAGCCACGTGTGCACATTTTGTTCATATACTTTGCTAGTTAGTGAGTTATTAGTCCAGGTTATAGATCATTTGTAGTCAGTAATAGGGGAGTGATTGTTTCCTACAAGAGCACAAAACGTGTACATTTCTAGACATCTTTGAAAAGCAAGTCAGGTAAAGAGCATTTTTTTGTCTTAAAGGGGGCAGTGTTGTATTTTTGAGACAGGTTTGAATAAGCTAAGTAGCCAGTAGGCAGAGGGTAGTAATTTGTCTGATTCTCTGTAATAATGGTATGGGAATAATAATGCATTTGATTTTTGTAAAGTGGTTTCTTGCATCAAACAACACAACAACATTTTCAGTCACCGCCTTGTCTGAAGGACAAGTGGATAAACAGGTTAATTTCAAGCCCTGCATGTTTTCTTTCAAAAGTCTCATGGGAATGTAGGCCTACATTGAACACCACACATTGGCTGCTACTAGGCTGAATGATAGAACAGCTATTTCCATGTTAAAATGTTATGGGATCATTTTTCTCCATTGTTTTTTGATGGTAGGCCTCTCTGGTAGGTCTGTGGTCCTCTGTAGCTCAATTGGTAGAGCATGGAGCTTGTAACGCCAGGGTAGTGGGTTTGATCCCGGGACCACCCATACAGTGGGGAAGTATTTAGTCAGCCACCAACTGAAAAGTTCTCCCACTTAAAAAAGATGAGAGAGGCCTGAATTTTCATCATAGTTTCACTCACACTACGTGACAGATAAATTGAGAAAGAAAATCCAGAAAATCACATTGTAGGATTTTTAATGAATTTATTTTTAAAATTATGGTGGGGAAAATAAGTATTTGGTCTTACCACAAACAAGCAAGATTTCTGGCTCCCACAGACCTGTAACTTCTTCTTTAAGAGGCTTATGTCCTCCCTCGTTACCTGTATTAATGGCACCTGTTTGAACTTGTTATCAGTATAAAAGACACCTCTGTGGCACCTCAAACAGTCCTGCACTCCAAACTCCACTATGGCCAAGAATAGAGCTGTCAAAGTACAAGAAACAAAATTGTGATGCACCAGGCTGGGAAGACTGAATCTGCAATAGGTGAAAGCAGCTTGGTTTGAAGAAATCAACTGTGGGAGCAATTATTAGGAAATGGAAGACCTATAAGACCACTGATAATCTCCCTCGATCTGGGGCTCCACAAGATCTCTCCTCGTTGGGTCAAAATGATCACAAGAACGGTGAACAAAAATCCCAGAACCACACGTTCAAGGACCTAGTGATTGACCTGCAGAGAGCTGGGACCAAAGTAACAAAGCCTACCTCTGCTCCAACACACTCCCTGGACTCAAATCCTGCAGTGCCAGACGTGGTCCCCCCTAGCTTAAGCCAGTACATGTCCAGGCCGTCTTGAACTTTGCTAGAGTGCATTTGGATGATCCAGAAGAGGGATTGGGAGAATGTCATATGGTCGAGCGAAACCAAAATAAAACTTTTTGGTAAAACCTCAACTCAATGGAAATATTTGGAGGGACAAAGAGAAATGCTGAGTTGCATCCAAAGAACACCATGCCTACTGTGAAGCATGGGGGTGAATCTGCTTTGGGGAACTGTTTTTTCTGCAAAGCGGACCAGGACTGACTGATCCGTGCCAAGGAAAGAATGAATGGGGCCATGTATCGTGGAGATTTTTTGAGTGAAACCTCCTTCCATCAGCAAGGGCATTGAAGATGAAACGTGGCTGGGTCTTTCAGCATGGCACATCCCGAAACACACCTCCCGGGCAACGAAGGAGTGGCTTCCTAAGAAGCATGTTTTTCCCAAGTTCCTGGAGTGCAGCTAGCCAGTCTGATCTCAACTCTATAGAAAATCTTTGGAGGGAGTTGAAAGTCTATGTTGCCATGTGACAGCCCCAAAACATCACTGCAACAGTGTGTAAACCTTTGAAGACTTACAGAAAACGTTTGACCTGTGCATTGCCAACAAAGGGTATATAACAAAGTATTGAGCAACTGTTATTGACCAAATACTTATTTTCCACCGCTATAATTTGCAAATAAATTCATTAAAATCCACTACAATGTGATTTTCTGTTTCCTCATTTCTGTCATAGTTGACGTGTACCTACGATTAAAATTACAGGCCTCTCTCATCTTTTAAGTGGGAGAACTTGCCTTGGTGGTGACTAAACCGTCTTTTTCCCCCCACTGTACGTAAAAAATGTATGCACACATAGACTGTAAGTCGCTTTGGATAAAATTGGTCTACTAAATGGCATATTATTATGATTAAATAGCCACAGTATTTGCCTACATTTTATTCAAAACTGTAACTTAAAGCAGGTACCACCTCAGTGTTCACAGTAAATTATGGAAGTTGACAGAAATTTCACAACGTTCAAGTTCGCTCAGCAGACCTGGGGAAATTTGCTCAGTGCTGGAAAAAAATGAGAAGGAACATTGTTTGTGCCTACTGATTTCCCATTAAAGTATATTCAATTCCGCAGTGTAATTCCGTTACTGATTTTTCCAGTAATTCCGTTACAGAATTGGTAACAGAATTACCGAGTTTTAATCGCTTAATAATTCATAAACAAACTTGATTTCGATAAAAATACTTGACAACTAATTGGTACGTTATACTTATTACTTGTGAACTTCCCATTATCCACTCCTCTTTGCTTGAGGGAGAGAAATTAGAAAATATCTTAAAAGTAATGTGGGTTTTTGGTACTTGGAATTACTACAAGGCGCAAGGCAAATAATTTCTTAAAATTTTCCCTGAGCAAAAATAACGCAACATATATAGTATGTCCATAACACCTGCTATCACAGCTTATTGTGAGATGGACACAAATTACTTATTCAAAATTGCGTGACAGGCACATGAAAAAAACCACTTTTTTCGTGTGTATTACCAGTTTTCTTTATTCATAATGTATTTGTGTACATTACACAAATTTCAATTTGTTGTGGCTTCTAACATTAGCTAGGCTGGGGTTAGGGTTAAAGGTTAACACGCTGGAGTAAGTACAGAGCGCATTCGGAAGGTATTCAGACCCCTTCCTTTTCCACATTTTGTTACGTTACAGCCTTATTCTAAAATTGATTAAATAGTTTTTTCCTCATCCAATCTACACACAATACCCCATAATCAATATCTAAAACAGGTTTTTAGAAATGTTTGCAAATGGGGATTTAATATAAAAATCAGAAATACCTTATTTACATAAGTATATTCAGACCCTGCTATGAGACTTGAAAATGAGCACTCAGGTGCATCCTGTTTCCATTGATCTTTATTTTAATTTAATTTTTTACCTTTATTTAACTAGGCAAGTCAGTTAAGAACAAATTATTCTTATTTGGGGATGTGGGCTGGGTTTAAAAAATAAAATAATATAGGAAAAAAACACACATCCCGACACGAGAGACAGGCACTGACAGGCTTGAGTTTGCCCAAAAAGGCACCTGGACTCTCAGACCATGAGAAACAACATTCTCTGGTCGATGAAACCAAGATTGAATCGTTTGGCCTGAATGCCAAGTCACGTCTGGAGGAAACCTGGGCACACCATCCCTACGGTAAAGCATGGTTGCTTGGCAGCATCATACTGTGGGGTTGTTTTCAGTGGCAGGGACTGGGAGACTAGTCAGGATCAAGGGAAAGATGAATTAGCAAAGAACAGAGAGATCCTTGATGGAAACCTGCTCCAGAGCACTCAGGACCTCAGACTGGGGTGAAGCGTTCACCTTCCAACAGGACAACGACCCTAAGCACACAGCTAAGACAATGCAGGAGTGGCTTCAGGATAAGTCTCTGAATGTCACCGAGTGACCCAGCCAGAGCCCGGACTTGAACCCGGTCCTAATCTCAGAGACCTGAAAATAGCTTTGCTGCTTGAATGCTCCCCATCCAACCTGATGAGCCAGAGAGGATCTATAGAGAAGAATAGGAGAAACTCCAAATCAGGTGTGCCGAAAGCTTATAAGGCGTCATACACAAGAAGACTCCGAGGCTGTAATCACTGAAAGATGCTTCAACAAGTTTTGAGTAAAGGGTCTGAATATCTTGTGTAAATGTGATATTTCCGTTTTTTTTTACATTTGCACAAAAAAATTAAAAACCTGTTTTGCTTTTTCATTATTGGGCATTGTGTGGCAGATTAATGAGGAAAAAAAGCAATTTAATCAATTTTAGAATAAGCTGCTCTTACATAACAAAATGTGAAATCCCAGGGATCTAGTACCTTCGAATTCACTGTTGAAGTATGTCTGTGATAAATCTGTTGATATATTATAAATATATAATATAAAATCTAAATTGGAGAAAATTGTACTTAAAGTATATTCTTAGTATAATGGATAAATAGCTAAACAAATATATTTTGAATACACCTGTTTACTTACTTGTATATTTTCTCAAATTAGAAGTATACTCAAATTCAAATCCAGTGTAAATTAAGTTTTGATGTAGTTGACTTAATCAAGCTGTCATTGTATTATTAGTATACTAGCAGATCAATGGATCGAATTCCTGGGTATTTTTTCTTTTTACAAATGAAGTGGGTATTTATAATGTGTTTCAAGTATACTTTTTACAAATAGACAACTACTCATTAACCACATTGGCTATTGTAATTAGGCATGTAAAGGTTACCTTAATTGACCAAGGGTTCTTACTCAGCCAATGTTTAGGAATATTTCAAAGAAGTTGTGGCTTGGGAGTGGCACTAAACAATACACAACACTAAAAACAATACATTAATTGATTCCTATAATGGTGACAACGGTGTCCAAACTGCTTAGGAGCCTACATCAAAGCAGTCCCAACACCTTACCACTGCTACACTTGGCTATCAGCAGCCTTGTCCTGGCAGCAAAACAGTTAAATCAGCCTCATGTACTAAAAAATAGCTGATATTTAATCGCCAAAAAAAATGTGGTTTCTACTGACAATTGAGATGTACAAACTATGGCATAAGGGGACCACGAGGGGATAAGAGGCAATTGTATTTACATTGAAGACATTAAGCCAGCTTTAGCTAGGACTATGGGACATAGTCAATATAATTATTTGTTCTGCTTACTTTTTGAAATGTACAGCGAGCAGAATTCCGAATATGTAGACGTTCTCACAGTATTCTCCCTGTACACCAAGTCATAACCGTTAGGATAAATAAAGTCGACATATATTGAAAGCTCTTACAATATTCGGATGATGACATTTCTGAACAGGCTAAGGCTACATGTGCACCACCAAGTCAGAACAGTAGGCTAAATTCATGAGAAAAGGGACCAAATTATTAGGGTGAGGCACATGGCCTCCCACACCTACTATATTACTTCTTAGTCTTACTTATATCCCTGGCAACACAGCCCCTTTGGACTCTCACCTTGTTGTGTGCTGTGCTCACTGAAACACGAAAGATGGCGTGGCCCGTCCACATCGTGAAAACTTTGTCTTCAAAGTCTGGCATTCTCTCTCTGGATGTTGTTGCTTTCAAGCACAACTTATAACTCTTGGAAAATAAAACAAGGTCGAATCCCTTGACGTAATCAGTGATCTCTTTCAGGGTTGGAGCTTCCTTGAAAGAGGCCAGAGTTCGGCTCGGAATTCCGAAAGTAGGATGACTGTTTCAAACCAATTTTCCCAGTCGGAGCTTGTTTCTTTCAGAGTTCCCAGTTGTCTTAAAAAGTAAGCATAAATCCAGAGAATGCCAGACTTTGAAGACAAAGTTTTCCCACGATGGTTATGCCATTCCTGTTCTAGTGAAGCACAGCACTAACAAGTGGGAGTCCAAAAATGTATTGTATGCTGTGCATAAATTATGTAATATGCGAGGGTATGTATACTGTACCTAAGAAATAATACTTAAGTGTATAGTGTTTCAGATTTCCCAGTTCCGAGTTTCCAGTTGTTTTGAACGTTGGCATAAGTCATGCTGGATTGATAGCATGGGCGTATGTTGAATGTTTATCCTTTCAAGCCTGGAAAAGAGACCCTTAAACCCAGACTTGGACCACACACCCCCACTGAATAGCAGGCTAGTTGAATTTACGATTTACACTTGTTTGTGTAATGTTTATGTCCAATGCCCTGATGAGCACTGATACGTTTTATCATAATTTTCTCTTCATAATTTCTCTCATATGATAAGATTTTACCAGTAGATTGTCGACTTTGATTCATGATGATGACCAAGTTAGCTTGCTAAGCTAAGTTTTGTGAAAGTTGATGTTGGACACGGATCAGTCCAATCAAAGCTACGGTAGATATAACTTGATTTTACGCAATTGTATCTACGGCCAATAACTGCCAGCCTACTTGAATGGGCACTTCTAATGTAACTCTATGCGGCTTTATTAACCTCAATGAAATTGTTTGCAAACTGATATGTGGCACGTATTAATGCCAAAATAACATGAAACAGGCCAAAACAAAACAAAACAGAAATATATACAGTACCAGTCAAAAGTTTGGACACATTCTACTGCATTCATGTAGCCAACAAAAGTGTACACAAATCAAAATATATTTTATATTTGAGATTCTTCAAAGTAGCCACCCTTTGCCTTGATGACAGCTTTGCAAATCAATAATAGGAAGGTGTTCTAATGTTTTGTACACTCAGTGTAGTATACTTAAAGACAAAAACAATGCATTTTAAAATGCACTTTTTAATATGTGTGTTAAGTTGGAATGATAGTGAACATAGTATACTTAAGATATA
Source organism: Coregonus clupeaformis (assembly GCF_020615455.1). Lineage (NCBI taxonomy): Eukaryota > Metazoa > Chordata > Actinopteri > Salmoniformes > Salmonidae > Coregonus > Coregonus clupeaformis. The sequence goes on along the minus strand of NW_025534402.1, from coordinate 97,108 downwards.
CTAGAAAAGTACATCTACATATGTGTAGTATATTGTATGAATTTGTAAGTATATTTAAGTTTATTACTTCAGCTTATACTTGTAATATAAATAAAAATATAATTTTTCTCACTTGGATAGTCAGAGGGTGTGTAAAGTTGGGATGAGAAAGCACTGTATGTCCCGGCTGTGGGGAAGCGCCATCAGCTGGGGGATCCAGATACCCTGTGAGAGAGAGACTAGTTGGGGATCCAGAGTTCAAGTGGGGCTGAAATTGTCCTATGCTGAGGCAGTAAGAGAGTAGCGGTTGGCCAAGGGTGAGGGATTCAACTGGGGAGCCCCTCGGTGAGTAGGCCTGAAGAGAGATCCAGAGAGGATGAGTTTTAGTGGTTCAGGGTTTCTTTCGTTTATTGCTATGGTTATTAATGCTCTACGGCTTGATGGAGCATAATCCCAGGAAATAGATGTGGTAGTGGCAGCAGCAAAAATGTTTGTTGTGTAATAGATTTTAGCACAGAAGATCTACAGGGGTTTTTTTGAAGAGAAGGGGGTTTCATCCACCAGTTGTGGAGTAAGATCTGGTGGGCTAAAGTAGTGGGATAGGGTGGTGGGTTTTTTGGTGTATATAGTGGTGTAGGGTTAGATGGTATCGATTTCATCTCCCCCCTTTTTTGTGATAAAATGTGCAATTCACACTCCACGACCAGAAAACTCCAATACGCAACATAGCGTCTAGTCATGCGATGGGAGCTTTGAATCGGTTAGCAGTGGAAATTAAGAATGGACATTTGTCCAAAGAAATTGAAAAATAAACAAAATTGATGTGGGAAAAGAGAAAACAGTAAGTTGATAATTCCCCATTGTATCTTGGTAGGAATATGTTTTCTGGGACTATGATAAGCCCAACTAGTTCTGAATAACCATTTGAAGATATCCAAAGTGATGAAGAAGCTTTGGGTGTTAAATCGGGAGCAGGGCACCTATAGAATCATTTCTGGAGTGATGTAGGACGTGTGGGGAAACCATCATGGAGACTTAGTAGCAGAGAGAGAGAATTGCAAAGGAAAGTATTGTAACTTTGGTGGAGAACATGAGGCAACATCTTGATTCCCAGACTACGGGTGAAAGAGATGGGTGGCCAAAATCAGAATTCAGTCTGTCTCCTATGCGGAGGTGGTAAAAAGGATAGAAAGCAGTAGAAGGTCCGGATGTTGTCGGGTAGGCCACCTGCAGGACCAGATATATGCTGCATGCTAAAGAGAGGTGGACAGGTTTGTGGATGGCAAAGGTATAAACTTTCCCAGCTATTAGAGGGAAAGTCCAGAAGATGCGGCATTGGCTTGTCCCGATCCGGTGAGTGATTTCTGGGACTAAAAGATTTTCTGAGAAAGGAGTTCCCATGAGGTGGCTGTTAAGAGCAGTGAAATACGACTCTCAGGTGTGAGATAATTTTTGTAATTATCTCACCCACCTATGAAGTTCCTTTTTCACCCCTGTACAGTTGGTGGCGAAAGTAATGCACAATTGGATGCCCACAACCGCCGAATTAAACCCCACCTACGAAGAAGAAGTAAACCACAGTATGTAAACAATTTCTCGACTAAGAAGCCGTTTATGTTGTTATTTAGACGTTTATCTTAACCCTGGATTTCAAAATATGAGCTAATCTAACTGCACAGCATCACATACGCACTCCATGTAGTGCTTATAATTCGTGTTGGAGACTGACTTAGTTGATAAATTCTATCTAGGGTAAACGCTAGCGCTCTAATATTCGCTAACAATGGCTAACTTCATGGTTTTTCACACTCAAATAGCCTCCATTATATGGAGGTGCGCTAGCGAATGCAGCCGTGGCAGAAATCTGTAAACTCGTAGACGACTTGCTAGTGTTCCGTTTGGAAATAACCAAAGCCAGAAAGAAAACAGGGCATGCGAGCGAAACTGCACTGGAACTGGAAGGTGGCACGGGAGCGCGCTGAGAGGACAATCCCAGAGCGCGTCTCGCCATTCTACCCAGTAGTGGTGTCAAGATCCTCGACCGATACAGAGCACAAAAGAGGTACATTTTGCAGAAAGCCTAGGATGCTGGCCTGTCGCGGTTCATAAATATTACGCAGTGCCTGTCGCTTCCCGTTCCCCCATGTGTTCAGATGTGTTACACATAATTGGGTCTTGGTCAGTTTTTGGATAGTATACAATAATTTACCTGATTACTTTAGCTATTTTGGGCGCAAGAACACTATCCTATTCTAACCAGATTATTGATTTACTGCATTTCCTATTTTACTCAAGACAAGTAATGTGACACATGGAACATAATACCGATCAATAAAATAGTATTTCCAAGAAGTTATGAGAAATGTTACCTTGGTAACACAATATACAGTTGAGCATTGACAGTACCTAACTGTTATGTATGGTACGACGTGTTGTACGCCGTACTGTAATGCTAGTTGTGTTTACGACAGTGTGCTGCGTTACGGATGAATGGGTTGTTCAGGAATGCGTGGCACATGTCATTAAACGACAGAGGATGTTCAATGAAACTGTGCGGATGTCCGTTTTCTTACAACTAGCGATATAACATTGGCTTAATGGTGCTATGCTGAATTAGTTTACTACCGCCAGCATCACTGCTCAAGCAACCCAGTCCCGTGGGAAGAATTGTTTTGATAGTTTTCAAGACTTATTTAGAAGCTGCGGACTTTTCTACAATCTCCGACAAGCGGAGACAGCACGTTCGTCACTGCCTTGGTACAGAGGACAGAGGATTTTCAGAGCGCTGGATCGGCTCCTACATTCACTGCTGCAGTCAGCCTCTACGGAACCACTTCACGGAAAGAGCGTAGTGCTCCTCCGACGCTACCGGCTACGAAAGAGACACCAACGGCCGGGGTGAGTCCATTCAAAGCTACGTGGCTAATCTGGAGGGGATTTGGCTAGCTTCAACCACGGGACACTTCAGACGAGATCATCAGGGATCAGTTGATAGAGGGGACGCTATGTGAAAAAGACAAGGGAGAAACTGCTTTTGGAATCGGATAATTTACAACTAGATGGAGCTTATTAAAAATAGCACTCCAGGTTGAAGCGGCGCTTGAATGCTCTTTCTATGCTAACAGACAGCTCTTCTGCAGCATACACTGCCCCCTAGCCATTCTCACGAGCAGCTTCAGCTCCGAAAGCAGGCGCACTCACAACGATCACGCCCGCACGCCTCCCGCTGCCGATAGCTGCATGGACACAGACACCGACATGCCCGCAGCAGGCACACACAGACAAACAAACAGAACTAGCTGTGGCAACTGTGGGGCTAAGCTCACACAATTCAAGGGCTTCAAACTGCCCAGCCCTCGGGTGGGAAAATATGCAAGAACTGTTCAAAAATACAACCACTTCTGGCGAAAGTGTGTCGCTCTGCCTCCTGCTACTAGCTCCACCCAGAACAGGCCCTTCGCTTTCATCTTCACTCTCAACATGAACACACGGAAATCCGAACCGCCTCCACTCAACCATGTGTCATTCAGGACATGCACTGTGCAGCTGGGTGGGTGGGTTTGCCTTTGCTGCTGGATACTGCGCGGTGTCGTTGCTCAACCTTGCCACTTACTACAAGTTTTTCAGTCACCTACCACTCCAACAGCCCTCCACTGCCCTGTGTGTGGGTACGTGTAGATCTAAGATAGACATTGGAGGCACCCCTCCAGGTCCCAGTACACTACGGCACCAAACATCTGCCATCATTCACATTTCATGTTGTAAAGCGCCGGTGCCAACCTCCTGGGCCTCGACCTCTTCACAGGCTTGGGATTCACACTGGGAGAGATGACAGTGGGTCAGCTATCTACCAGGTTACCTGCACATGGCAAACAGAACTGGCCGACTCTGTTTGGATGGACTGGGCTGCCTCACAGCCTTTACTCACAGGCCCCCTGGTGAATCCGGGAAGTGACCCCAGCCGTGCAGCTCCCTGCGGCGCATTCCCTTCGTGCACTGCGTGATGATGTCACAAGCAAAAGATCTCCAGTCACAAGTTGGATGCAGGCATCATTGAGCCAGTCAACGCTGCCCCTGGATTTCAAACTTGGTCATTGCGACCAAAAAAGTCCGGGTGGAATCCTGACCTGTGTGGATTCCCTGTGTGAACAAGGCCGTTGTCCCGGATAAGTACCCCTTGCCTACAGCTGAGGAGCTGGGACCGCACAATTCCATGGCTCCACGATCCACAAGCTTGACCTTCGCTCAGGGTTACTGTCCCCTCCATGCAGCTAGCAGAGACCTCACGCTTTGTCGAGACACGCTGGCGTGTTCAATATACACGCATGCCTTTAGGACTTAGGCTCCGCCCCCAGCTGAGCCTCCAGAAGGTGATGAGCACCATCCTCGCTGGAATACCTGGGGTGGCGTCTATCTGGATGACATCGTGTCACGCCCCTACCTCCACATCCATGAGATTATCGACTCCACAGGAGTATTCAGTGGCTCTACTGCGGAACGCCTGACCGAACGGTGTGAAAGTGCACCTTTGCAGCTCCAGCCGCCGAAGCTTGAGGGCCTCCGCACTGTCGGCCAAAGGTATTGCCCCCACTCATGTCGACCATGAAGCCGCCCCACCGATCCCGGAACCGACTTCAGCCTCTCAGGTGGCCTCATTCTGGGCATGACAGCCTACTACCTCCGGGTTTCTGCCCCACTACTCTCAGACCACAGCGCCCTCGCCAGCTCCTCAAGAAGGTATGAGCCATGGGCCTGGATCGGCAGCCTGCCCAGACGCGTCCGCTACTGAAGAGCCACAGCTCACCACAGCCCCAGTCTTGGCTCACTTTGACCCCGTTTGCCACACCATTGTCACATGTGACGCCCAGCTGGGAGCACTAGGAGCCGTCCTCTCACAGCTGCAGAATGAGCATTGGAGAGGCCCGTCACGCCGCCGCTCATAAGGGGCCTCTGTGCCCCACAGAACAACGGTATTGTGGGCGAACGAGAAAGCACTGGCCTGTGTCTGGGCGTGCTAAAGCAGTGAGCACTTCTACCTATATGGCCGTCTGTTCACACTCCGAACCGACCTCACCAGTCCCTCACAACGCTACTGTCAGCATCAGAAACTGGCCACAAGCCACTTCGGCTGCACAGATGGGCCGACCGCCCAGACAGCGGGACTATCAGCTGAAGTTCACTCGGGGAGGGATAACGTGGTGAGCAGACCTCCTCTCACGCTCCTTTGACGCTCCTACTCGCAACCTGTCTTGCCAGACGCACAACGAAAACAGAGCTTGTACAATGCTCTACGCTCCTCTTCAGTCAGTCGTCCCACTGGAGGAGCTGAAGCAAGCATCGGAACAGGATCCCACACTGTCTACCCTGCGCACCCACATACGCGAAAGATTGGATGGCCAGCACATGAGCCGAAGAGCTGGCGACTTTCGCCAGAGTGAAGTACCCTAACTTTCTTGTCTGGGAAGAAGTCTGTGTCTCTGAGGGTTTTGCACTGTGGTCCTGAGAATGCCCAAGGGCGTGGAGCGTGTTCGCGGCGCACGCAGGGTCACTTGGGCAGAGCCAAGGTCAAACAGCCGGTATGTCGAGGACCTTGTGTGGTGGTCCAGGCATCGCACCACTTACATTGAAGCCCTGGTCAGGGATTGTGCTGCATGCCTCCTCAGTGGGAAAAACAGGACAGTCCGCCCCACTCCCCTGCAGCTCTCTCGCATGGCCGGCCTCACCCCTGGGAGCACATCCAACTGGACATCTGTGGCGAGATCCATGGACACGCAGTCCCTCACTATCAGCGCTTCCTGGTGGTGGTGTGGGACCTCCACCTGGGCAAGAAGTGGTTTGTCGGAACTGTCACAGCACAGGCCATCGTGGACATCCTAGACAGCCTGTTCACAAGGTGGGGTCTACCCCTCACCCCCACCACGGACACAATGGGCCCCAGCTAATCTCCTCTGCCGAGTTCTCCTCATATCTCAGCAACAAGGGAATCAAACACACCCGCACGGCCTACTACAACCCAAATGGCTAACGGAGGGGTGGGAACGCCTCAACCAAACGCTGAAGAACGGGCATCAGAGCGCACCCGGTCCAGGGGTGCAAGCTCCAAACTGCTTTGAATCAAACGCCAATGCACTAACAGAGCAAGCAAACACACGACAACACAGGTCTCCCCCGGCATCCCTCATGCTAGGTGTGGAGATGGAACTGCCACTGGACAGACCCAGAAACACAGAGAGTAGCAGAACCGCGAATAGGCGCACTCCAAGAACAGCAGGCAGTGACCAGGCACCAAAGAGCAATGAAACAGCGTTTTGACAAGGCACACAGGGTGAAGCAGTCGATCATCCAAGTGTCAGGACTTGGGTCAACCGAGCCCGACGGCCTCAGCGGTGTAACAAAATGGCCTCATTCTGGTCGACCCCCTGCAGGCCGGTCGACAACTGGGGCCCGCCACATTCATGATGAGCACGATCACGCCACGCCAGCACGCCCCAGAAAAGTCCCTGCCCTCAAGGAACACGAAGGCACACAAAACAGACATGTGCAGGCCAGAGACGCCACCGGATGGACCTCCCCACCACTACCACCTGAGCCCCAGCCTCTGTGGGTTCCCCAAGGGCCAGAGCCACAAGCGGTGACGGTGGAAGAGAAAGGCCTATGCGGGCACCTAACCCGCGCCTGCTTATCTGAGGGAACTACTTAACCTCTTTTCATTATTAGGCCCCGCTAGGTGTCTTAGTCAACCTCCAGGTTAATGGACTGAACTGGCTAGTTTGGAGAGATCCATCCGTTTAGGGTTAATGTTTATTTTTACAGGTATCACTCTAGGTTCTTGCCCTATGGACATTTTATATATGGTACCAGTCCCTGGTTTTGGAAAGGGGGGGAATGTTATGTATGGTACGACGTGCTGTACGCCAGCACTGCAACGCTGTTATGGCTTTACGACAGTGTGCTGCGCTACGGATGAATGGGTTGTCAGAATGCGTGGGCACATGTCATTAAACGACAGAGTGATGTTCAATGTGAAACTGTGCAGATGTCCGTTCCTTTACAACTAGGCTAGATATAACATTGGCGACGAAGATGGCTGAATTCAGTTTACCACCGCCAGCACCAGCCCGCCGTCCTCGCGAACCTCCAGTCCCGTGGAATAACTGGCTTGATAGTTTTAACACTTATTTAGAAGCTATGCGGACTTTTTCTACAATCTCCGACAAGCGGAGGACAGCACTGCTCCGTCACTGCCTTGGTACAGAGGGACAGAGGATTTTCAGAGCGCTTGGATCGGCTCCTACATTCACTGCTGCAGTCAGCCTCTTACGGAACCACTCGCCGGAAAGAGCGAGTGCTCCTCCGACGCCACCGGCCACGAAGAGACACCAACGGGCCGGGTGAGTCCATTCAAAGCTACGTAGCAATCTGAGGGATTTGGCTAGCTTTGTAACTACGACACTTGAGGACGAGATCATCAGGGATCAGTTGATAGAGGGGACGCTGTATGTGAAAAGACAAGGGAGAAACTGCTTTTGGAATCGGATAATTTACAACTAGATGGAGCTATTAAAATAGCACTCCAGGTTGAAGCCGCGTATAGAATGCTCTTCTATGCAACAGACAGCTCTGCAGCATACACTCGCCCCCAGCCATTCTCACACAGCAGCTTCAGCCCGAAGCAGGCGACACTACAACGACGCGCGCGCACGCCTTCCCGCTGGCCGGGAGAGCAGCTGCATGGACACAGACACCGACATGCCTGCGTGCAGCAGGCACACAGACAAACAAACAGAACTAGCTGTGGCAACTGTGGGGCTAACCACCTCTTTTCGCCCAATCACTCTCTCAGGTGAAGGACATCGCACTGGAGGCCACAGGAGCTTTGTGAAGCCAGCGGGATACAATACATGGAGAGATGACCAACCAATCACTGTTGATGAGGGGAGTGGAACCTCAACCCAGCACCTTATCGTGATAGAGGTTAGTGTAATAGTATTACATCAAAATTACAGTACATAAAATGTTGCCAGTTTATTTCAGAAAGGCTCCCCTCAGCTATTCATTTGCTTACATGTACATCCTCATTTATCTGCCATAGGGGAGCTTGTGAGAATTCCCTATTACATTGTTATCCAATAACAACCTCTCTTCTTGTGTCAGTCTGCAGATGCAGATGCTGCAGGTCCTGGGGTCAAGCTGGACAGGTCTGAAGGAGAGGAGGACCCACAACACAGCACAGACATCCAGACTGGAGCGGCTGGAGCGCCCCCTGTAGCAACGGAGGATCCTACTGCCGCCCCAGTGCAGCCCAGGACCCGACGCAGCATCACGGAGGTCAGTGGAACGCAGAACGCCGTCCTCAAGTCAGAGACAGAGACTGAGACTTTAACGGGGCTGGGGGCGACTGGGCTATCCACCTGCTCCCCGCTCAGAGTATTTACTTTACGGTAGCCCGAGGACGGTTCTGTCCCATCAGGACTCAGGTGACGCGTTACAGACTGGCAATGATCCGTCCTGTTCATACGCTACAGAGACAGAGATGATACCTGGTAACATGCCTGTGGGCTTAGATACACAGACTAATCCAATGAGAGGGGACTGGAACCAGTACAGTAGTAGTGTATACTCTGAAGGGTGCCTAGATAAGAAAGGGGAGGGTCTGGTCGTAGATGAGGTGACTGTGAAAGTTGAGCGCGACTCTCCGCAGACATGGAATGCAGACGAGACTCACTTAAGAGAAGGACACTCACAGGTCAACACCAGTGACTTCTTAGATTACAGGGAAAGCTTGGAGACAAATCTAAATGTTGCGACCCACTCCCCTTTACATGCATTCAGAGATCGCGACCCAGTGTCCACGTCGGTGGGGCCTTCTGATTCACACGGCCGCGTCCTTTTTGATCAGGTATTGAACTCAAATGACAGGGCTAGAGCCCAGGCTCAGGGAGGGGGAGCAACATCAGGCAATAGTAAAGAGAAACGGTTCCTCTGCATGTTCTGTAACAAAGGCTTCAGCTGCCCCCATAATTTGGAGATCCACCAGAGGGTCCACACAGGGGTGAAACCCTTCAGCTGTACACAGTGTCACATGCGCTTCGCTCAGGCTGGCAACCTGAAGAGGCACCAGAGGGTCCACACCGGGGTGAAACCCTTTAGCTGTACACAGTGTCACATGCGCTTCGCTGAGGCTGGTGACCTGAAGAGGCACCAGAGGGTCCACACAGGGGAGAAACCCTACAGCTGCCCCCAGTGTGAGAAGAGGTTCTCCCGCCAGCACCAGCTGAAGATACACCTGAAGGTCCACACGGGAGAAACGCTGTTTGCCTGTACGCACTGCGAAAGAGGTTCTCAGAGAGGAGCTACCTCAGAATACACCAGCAGAAAAATCATTCCAGTCTATAACATCGAAAGTAAACATTTCACGCGATAGCTTCTGACGTTTAGATCAAACCCTGCATTAAAGACAAATCTATAAATTTTCATCAGCAAAAAATATCCACAGATTCATTTGGAATAACGATGGTAACAGATTTCAGTGTTGAATATTCCTGGGTAGAATATTGCATCCAGACATTGTGGGATATAAACCTAAAGTCTGTTACATATTGTGTTTGTACTGTGTAGGGTATATGTTTACAAATGCCTGGATTACTTCCATTCACCAACTGAATTTTTTTCCCAAGACACTTTTAATTGGAAAATAAATGCAGTTCAACAAGTTCATGCAGATTTTTAGTTGAGACGTGTATGTGTGGTTTTCATATGGTGTATTTAAAACTTGTTTATGTTTAATAAACACAAAATGGGACTTTTCATTCTAAGACTTTAATTGAGATTCTCTTTAATATACATCACATCTGATCTCACCCCATTCTGCATACACACAACAGAGCTTTATCACCAATTTACACTTACTAAATATACCTACTAGGGCCATCAGTTAACGCCTGACATGTTTATCGGCATAAATTTTTGGACGCCGTTAATTGCGTTTCCATGTCTTCACCGCATGGAACCTTTTATGTGCACGTGTTTCCGCACCGGCGCTTTTAAGTGCAGAACACAACACGGAACACAGCTACAGGCAATGTTTGCACCTTTACATACCTGGACTGTGTACTTCTAGCCAAATCATGCGAAAGTTATACCCAATATTACTGGAGCTATGTTTTTTCTTTCTGCCTCGGATAGGTCGCATGTCGCGGGACGTTTTTAAACTACTTGCAAGCTACTGTTTTTTGGTTTGATAACAAACAACATTATTTCGCTAGCTACTCATGTTACCTAGCAACCTGATAACTTGACCACTGACTAGGCAATGCACACATTTGGATGGCACAGGAAGAACTGAAAAGGAATTCGCTCCTCAAAGAGATGCTTCAAAGGTAGGCTGCATATGCAAGAGTGGGGTGTGTATGATTGTGTGTGTGTGTGAGAGAGGATGTGTGTTTCAAGTTTTTATTGTCATGTTCACTAGTACAGTGAAATGCATTTCTTGGGAGAGTGTGTAGGCCTATGTGTGTAAAGTTATCTGAACAGTACAGATGGTTACAATGTTTTCATACATTTAAAAGCTCTTTGTTCTTTGTAACCATAGAGACAGTTCATTTTTTCCTGCCTGAAGCTTTAACAGTACTTAAAGCTGTGTGTGTGTGTAAGAGAAAGAGTGTCTGTACTGTGTGCAAGTGTTAAACTAAAAGAACATTGGCAATAGGGAGTAGGCCTACTTAAACATTGGGAGCATTAATAGCTGTAGCTATGTTAGTGACTTTAGTGTTGTTTATGGTGAGAATGCTATTAAAAGATTCTGATGTAGATAATTTTGTTTCCGTCACAATCAAAGTATGCCTGTACCTCAATGCACTGCTTTTTAAATGGAAAAATCTATATTTGGGGCCAAATTTGAGCAAATACTAAAATGTTGATTAATCGCAATTAACTAATGCCATTAACTTGATTCATTTCATTGTTTGACAGCCCTAATACCTACACATACCCACACACTAACAAACACCTACTGTACAAGTCATATAGTCAATCGTTTAGTCAGGTTTGTCTGATGATGATTTATCATAGCTGACTTACATTTGAAGTCGGAAGTTTACATACACCTTAGCCAAATACATTTAAACTCTGTATTTCACAATTCCTGACATTTAATCCTAGTAAAAATTCCCTGTCTTAGGTCAGTTAGGATCACTACTTTATTTTAAGAATGTGAAATGTCAGAATAATAGTAGAGAGAATGATTTATTTCAGCTTTTATTTTTTTCATCACATTCCCAGTAGGTCAGAAGTTTACATGCACTCAATTAGTATTTGGTAGCATTGCCTTTAAATTGTTTAACTTGGTTCAAACGTTTCGGGATGCCTTCCACAAGCTTCCCACAATACGTTGGGTGAATTTTGGCCCATTCCTCCTGACAGCGCTGGTGTAACTGAGTCAGGTTTGTAGGCCTCCTTGCTCGCACACGCTTTTTCAGTTCTGCCCACACATTTTCAATAGGATTGATGTCAGGGCTTTGTGATGGCCACTCCAATACCTTGACTTTGTTGTCCTTAAGCCATTTTGCCACAACTTTGGAAGCATGCTTGGGGCCATCTAGCTTTAACTTCCTGACTGATGTCTTGAGATGTTGCTTCAATATATCCACATACATTTCCTTCCTCATGATGCCATCTATTTTGTGAAGTGCACCAGTCCCTCCTGCAGCAAAGCACCCCCACAGCATGATGCTGCCACCCCCGTGCTTCACGGTTGGGATGGTGTTCTTCGGCTTGCAAGGAACCCCCTTTTTCCTCCAAACATGATGATGGTCATTATGGCCAAACAGTTCAATTTTTGTTTCATCAGACCAGAGGACATTTCTCCAAAAAGTACAATCTTTGTCCCCATGTGCAGTTGCAAACCGTAGTCTGGCTTTTTTATGGCGGTTTTGGAGCAGTGGCTTCTTCCTTGCTGAGCGGCCTTTCAGGTTATGTCGATATAGGACTCGTTTTACTGTGGATATAGATACTTTTGTACCCGTTTCCTCCAGCATCTTCACAAGGTCCTTTGCTGTTGTTCTCTGATTAATTTGCACTTTTCGCACCAAAGTACGTTCATCTCTAGGAGACAGAACGCGTCTCCTTCCTGAGCTGTATGACCGCTGCGTGGTCCCATGGTGTTTATACTTGCGTACTATTGTTTGTACAGATGAACGTGGTCCCTTCAGGTGTTTGGAAATTGCTCCCAAGGATGAACCAGACTTGTGGAGGTCTACCATTTTTTTCCTGAGGTCTTGGCTGATTTCCTTTGATTTTTCCATGATGTCAAGCAAAGAGGAACTGAGTTTGAAGGTAGGCCTTGAAATACATCCACAGGTACACCTCCAACTGACTAAAATGATGTCAATTAGCCTATCAGAAGCTTCTAAAGCCATGACATCATTTTCTGGAATATTCCAAGCTGTTTAAAGGCACAGTCAACTTAGTGTATGTAAACTTCTGACCCACTGGAATTGTGATACAGTGAATTATGAGTGAAATAATCTGTCTGTAAACAATTGTTGGAAAAATTACTTGTGTCATGCACAAAGTAGATGTCCTAACCGACTTGCCAAAACTATAGTTTAACAAGAAATGTGTGGAGTGGTTGAAAAACGAGTTTTAATGACTCCAACCTAAGTGTATATAAACTTCCGACTTCAACTGTATATTTAACAACAACATCATATTTATGTCCACCATGATGGGTTTAACAACAATGAAGTTATTCTGCAACTACAGTATAGGACTCAAACGTAGTTGATAGAAGAATTTGGTAATGACTAATTATTACACTCCACTTTGTGAAATGTGTTAGAATCATAAGACTACTTACCTAGTAATGTGTGAGCGTAGGGCAAGTTGAGATTACATTGTGTTACTATTTACAAGATGTGTACAGTGGAAAAATACAGCCCGCCTAAAGCGGGGTGGGATTTTTGTATGACGTGTGTATAAAAGATGGACTCTGAAATTGTGGTAACAGAATTCTCTGGGCAGAATTCTCTGAATAAAGACGGCTCTGTCCGTTTCTTGAACCAAAGTCTTACAAACTTTGGGAAACACACAGAGACACTGAAATAGTTAGTTAATAAATTATCTTAACAGTAGTGGGGATGGGTAAATACTCCATGTTGAAAGTGTGTTTATTGTGTGTGTGTACGTACATGAGGGAGTGTATGTCTGTGTAATCTGTATCACCTCTCTCTTCCAGGAGCAGGAGGGTCCAGAGGTGCTGCTGGTGAAGGAGGAGGGGTGTGAGGAGGGTCTGGGGAACCCTGAGGGGACCATGTTCATGGAGGACAACCAGACTACACCACCTCCTGAACCCACAAAGGAACCAGCTGAGCAGCACAGGACCACACACAGTCTCACTGAGGTGAGCCAACTGTGAACTGGGTCGTTCCACAAAATGAGTGCCTTTTTTTATATTTTAAGTAGAAATTGTGCACCAATATGACATTTTAAAAGCCTGTTATGGGGCCTCCCGAGTGACACATCGGTCTAAGGCACTGCATTGCAGTGTTGAGGCGTCACTACAGCCTGGGGTTCGATCCCAGTCTGCTTCACAGCCGGCCGTGACCGGGAGTCCCATAGGGCGGCGCACAATTGGCCTAGCGTCGTCCGGGTTAGGGGAGGGTTTGGCCGGGGGGCTTTCCTTGGCTCATCCCGCTCTAGCGACTCCTTGTGGCGGGCCGGGCGCCTGCAAGCTGACTTCAGTCGTCAGTTGAATGGTGTTTCCTCCGACACATTGGTGCGCTGGCTTCCGGGTTAAGCGAGCAGGTGTTAAGAAGCAGTGCGGCTTGGCGGGTCATGTTTCGGAGGAAGCATGACTCGACCTTCGCCTCTCCCAATCCCGTTTGGGAGTTGCAGCGATGAGACAAGATCGTAACTACCAATTGGATATCACGAAATTGGGGAGAAAAAGGGGCAAAAATTACAAACAAACAAAACTGTTCTGGATTTTCTGGAACCCGACTTTGTGCTGGATTGTTTTTAACGTAGCTGCTGCCCACTCTGCTGCCTATGTAGCTAAAATGCAGTGGTGGAAAAAGTACTCAATTGTCATGCTTGAGTAAAAGTAAAGATACCTTAACAGAAACAAATTCCTTATATTAAGCAAACCAGACACACAATTTTAGTATTATTTTTAATTATGGACAGACAGGGGCACACTCCAACACATCATTTACAAACACAGTATTTGTGTTTCGTGAGTCCGCCAGATCAGAAGCAGTAGGGATGACAAAGTGTTATATTGATAGGTGCCATAATTCTGTCCTGCTTGAGCATTCTAAATGTAATGAGTACTTTAAGGTGTCAGGGAAAATGTATGGAGTAAAAAGTACATCATTTTCTTTAGGAATGTAGTGGAGTAAAAGTTGTCAAAAATATAAATAGTAAAGTACAGATACCCCAAAAAACGACTTAAGTAGTACTTACAAGTATTTTTAGTTAAGTACTTTACACCACTGCTAAAAGGGATAAAATAATGATTTTCCTCATCAATCTGCACATAATACCCCATAATGACAAAGCGAAAACACGTTTTTAGAAATGTTTGCAAATTTATTACAAATAAAAAACAGATACCTTATTTACATAAGTTTTCAGACCCTTTGCTATTCATCAATCAATCAATCACATTTTATTTATAAAGCCCTTTTTGCATCAGCAGATGTCACAAAGGCTAGGAAAAACTCCCTAGAAAGGCAGAAACCTAGGAAGAAACCTAGAGAGGAACCAGGCTTGGAGGGGTGGCCAGTCCCCTTCTGGCTGTGCCGGGTGGAGATTATAACAGTACATGGCCATTAAGGCCAGATTCAATCTTCCAGAGATTTGAGACTGGGACGGAGGTTCACCTTACAGCAGGACAATGACCCTAAGCATACTGCTAAAGCAACACTCAAGTGGTTTAAGGGGAAACATTTAAATGTCTTGGAATGGCCTAGTCAAAGCCCAGACCTCAATCCAATTGAGAATCTGTGATATGACTTAAAGATTGCTGTACACCAGCGGAACCCATCCAACTTGAAGGAGCTGGAGCAGTTTTGCCTTGAAGAATGGGCAAAATCCCAGTGGCTAGATGTGCCAAGTTTATAGAGACATACCCCAAGAGACTTGCAGCTGTAATTGCTGCAAAGGTGGCTCTACAAAGTATTGACTTTGTGGGGGTGAATAGTTATGCACGCTCAAGTTTTCTTTCTTTTTTTTGTCTTATTTCTTGTTTGTTTCACAATAAAACATATTTTGCATATTCAAAGTGGTAGGCATGTTGTGTAAATCAAATGATACAAACCACCCAAAAATCAATTTTAATTCCAGGTTGTAAGGCAACAAAATAGGAAAAATGGGGGGTGAATACTTACGCAAGCCACTGTATGTACGGCAGGACCAAATCGGAGAGATAGGTAGGAGCAAGCCCATGTAATGCTTTGTAGGTTAGCAGTAAAACCTTGAAATCAGCCCTAGCCTTAACAGGAAGCCAGTGTAGAGAGGCTAGCACTGGAGTGATATGATCACATTTTTTTGGTTCTAGTCAAGATTCTAGCAGCCGTGTTTAGAACTAACTGAAGTTTATTTAGTGCTTTATCCGGGTAGCCGGAGAGTAGAGCATTGCAGTAGTCTAATCTAGAAGTGACAAAAGCATGGACTGGATTTTCTGCATCATTTTTGGACAAAAAGTTTCTGATTTTTGCAATGTTTACGAAGATGGAAAAAAGCTGTCCTTGAAATATTATTGATATGTTCGTCAAAAGAGAGATCAGGGTCCAGAGTAAGGCCGAGGTCCTTCAGTTTTAATTTTTTGACGACTGTACAACCATCAGGATTAATAGTCAGATCCAACAGAAGATCTCTTTGTTTCTTGGGACCTAGAACTAGCATCTCTGTTTTGTCCGAGTTTAAAAGTAAAACATTTGCCGCCATCCACTTCCTTATGTCTGAAACACATGCTTCTAGGGTAGGCAATTTTGAGGCTTCACCATGTTTCATCGAAATGTAGAGCTGTGTGTCGTCTGCATAGCAATGAAAGTTAACATTGTGTTTCAGAATGACATCACCAAGAGGTAAAATAAATGAATGAATGAAAATAATAGTGGTCCTAAAACGAAACCTTGAGGAACACCGAAACTTACAACTGATTTGTCAGAGGACAAACCATCCACAGAGACGAACTGATATCTTTCCGACAGATAAGATCTAAACCAGGAAGAACTTTTCCGTGTAGACCAATTAAGGTTTCCAATCTCTCCAAAATAATGTGGTGATCGATGGTGTCAAAAGCAGCACTAAGGTCTAGCACAATGACAGATGCAGAGCCCTGGTCTGACGCCATTAAAAGGTAATTTACTACCTTCACGAGTGCGGTCTCAGTGCTATTCATCCTGAGATGTTTCTACAACTTGATTGGAGTCCACCTGTGGTAAATTCAATTGATTGGACATGATTTGGAAAGGCACACACCTGTCTACAGTGCATTCGGAAAGTATTCAGACCCCTTGTCACGAGAATTTCTATTTCTAATTAATCAAACTTAATGCTCTGAATAATTCCCAGAGGGTGTAAATTCTCTGGTTTAATCATGAATTAAACAAAGGTCCGTAACCAGCAAGAATGATCTGTATTTTTATTCATGGAGAGCTCTGGCGCCAAAAAACATACATACAGCTTTTATATCCCTTGACACACAAAGGCACTTTGCTCCGCCCACCTATAAACCGTTTCTTAGTCCCCTTCACCCTAGAATGCTTTCAACAGTTTCTAACTCCCCCCCTCTGTTAGTGGGTTCACACTACATTATAACTCTAACACCTCACACATTTATACTGTATTTGGGGTGAAATCCTTTAGTCATTATTCTTAAAATACAAATTAATCTATCAATCCACCCCTTTGACTAAATGTTTTCACATTCAGGATAAATGTATTTACAAGCATGATTAATCTCAGAGATTACGTCAGAACTAATAAACATTTCATCCAATGGCGGTCTTTCAGGGTCAAAATCCTCGTCATCCACCAAGCCTGGAGGATCGTTTTTCACATTCCCCTGGTCAGAGTCCGGAGTCGGTCCATCTCTCATCATTGTTGAGATACTGCATTTCACCAACGCCTTACTCACCAATCCTCGGACACAGGGAACAAGACAACAACCACATAATACAAGAATACCCATACAAACACTGACCGCCCCTAAGATGGTGGTTGCTATGGTTTTCCATTTACCAAACATTTCATCAAACCACCCTATCCACGATGTACTAACTTCTGAGTTCTCAGTTCATTCTTCACTTAGTGCAGTTAATTCTGCAAGAGCTCTGGTGACTGTCCCATCCAGTGTGGTGTTGTTAGGGATAAATGTGCAACAATGGCTTATCATTCTATAGACATTGGCCCTTTCTGCCTGATCTAGAGCCAACCTCTTTTACTAAGTCATGAGTGGGATGGCGGATAATTTCAGAAATCCCTTTTACTGCATCCCTAGTCCCGCCAATAAATCGTTGTTGGTCGTAATAGATATAATTAATCCACTTCACAATTTTGTTTATTGTCACCCACCAAAAGAACGTGGTAGTAAACCCTTCCCCTAATTCTTTCATAGCTTGTTATCCATCCGATACCCCCCTTGGTATCCCAATCGCATCCATCTAAATAGGGCTATTCTCCTTCTTGTTAAAACTCCTCCTACGTCTGTTTAACCCTTTCCTTGGTTCCTGGTGACTAGTTCTAACTAGCTGAATCAGTAGAACCAGGCGCACGTATCCAGCCACCCTTTGGTATTCTCTGCCTTATACTGCCTTTACTGGCACACGCCCACCACACATCGGTTACAGGGGGCTGTAAGGTTCAGAATTCTCTCCTGTGCTTCTGAACTCAAGTCAATCACATTACTACTATCTCCAATTGATAATTGGTGATGTCTTTGTTTCTCTTTACCCCCCATCTGGATGTTCAGTCCCGCCCGGTCTCATATTCCCGTCCCCAAGTGTGTTTAAACACTTGAGTCTAGGAACAATCCGCCGTGGGGGCCGAACACAAATATAATGGGATTTTATAATCCCAAGTTGCTTATTGACATGTACCCCACCCATTGGCTACGTCCCTAACCCTTATTCTGAATCTGACAATCTGCCCTTCTCTGACTCCCATTTTGTAGGCCACTCGTCCTTGACGGTCAGTATGTCAGGTCGCTTCTCTTCTCTTTTACTTCTTAACAATGGTAAGGGCATAGCGTAATTGGTGGTGGATCTTGACATATCAAGACCATTGCCGAGACTATGATGCAGCTCAAGTTACCCCTATTCCCAAAAACCGCCAACCCTCTCCTGTCCTCAGTCTTTCTGCTTGGTATCACCCCATACTCACACCCTGAGAACACACTACAGTGATGATAGGTCGGGGTAGGAGATCTTCGTTAACAGAGGTGATCCCCAGACCCTATTGGTCTAGTTCTTCTCTCTAACTCTGCGTGTGTTCAGTGGTGCTTGTATGTGTTCTTACCTTTTTGCAGTGGGTAACGTGGACCCAGGTTGCGCTTTCTGCTATTCTAATGGCAAAGGCAGTGACCAATATCACCTGATAGGGCCCTTCCCAACAGGCCTGCTTCCAGTCTTTCTTCTTTAGGGACTGGATGCTCACCAGTCACCTGGTTAGATAGAGTGGGTCACCTTCTCCTTTAGTTCACCTGTGGGGCACAAAACCTCTGCCATACCGCTCACATCAGTATTCTCTTTCTAGACTGTATCTAAAAATTGTTTTTTTAAAAAGTATTTTGTCCTCTCCGTATATTATTGAATCCTACCACTAGCCTCTTCCCTCCTCTTGACACATGGTTCTGCTCATGTGTCAATATTACCACCTACCTAAACAATCACTTAGGTAATATTGGTAATTTATCATCCAATTGCCATCCCTTGTTTATTTTTGAGACTGTCCCTTGCTTCTTTATTGCTCCTCCCACTTCCTTTGTCTTTTATGGCGGCTAAATTCGACTTTCATTCAGTTCAGAATCAATAGTAATCCAATCAATCAATCTCTTATCTTGTAAAAACACTCATGTTTAGTTCAAACTCTGTTCTACCCCGGCTCTCCCGGGCTTGACCTGAAGACTGATGGTTGGACATGACAGGTCCATACTTAAATCTTTCAAACCTAACACAAACCCCCCTTCATGCTGTAATCAATCAAGAAGATAGCAAAGGAGAGACAGGTTTTAGCCTGAACTCTGCTCAACCCTGGTGCTGCTCCCTTCACAATGTTTGAAGAGAGACAAAAGACAGCCATGAATTGAAGTAAGAGCAAGCACTTCGACCCTAGGTCACCCAAGTCTTCTGCCTAGCAACAAAGAATAAAACTATGTTCGTGATTGACCCAGTTATATCTAATAGCCCACCAAAAAAAACTCCCTCATCACCATCTTTAAATCACGACCAATGTCATATCCCTCTTTACTCTCTACCATTTGGGTAAAATCCCTGTTATATGTAGGAAAAGCTAAGACTGTTTGGGAAGTGAGCAACTTTTTCCTATTCATAAATTGTTCTTCCTCCTCAGAGTTCCAAATTATTTTACCATGGGCTGCCATTGCCTTCCCATAGATAAGATCACTTACAGTGTAAAACAAATACTTGATATCGTTGATAAGCATACATTTAATGATATTCCTATCATCTGAACTATGTACTGTCTCTCACCCCTCCCCCCCGCTCCTTCCTACACAACGAGGGAGGCGCGGGGACCTGCCCTAATCATCTTCCTTCTTAGGAAATAATGTCATTCGTACTTGTAACATATTTTCATAGACCTATCTAGAATACTTCTAAAGCTATTCTAAACTGTTTTCTGCCCCTCCCAAAAGATAGAATTTGTAGATAATTGGCCCTCTTTCTGGGACTCACCCACAAACAGGACCAAGCCTGACCTGCTGAGGAGTGACGGACTCCATCCTAGCTGGAGGGGTGCTCTCATCTTATCTACCAACATAGATAGGGCTCTAACTCCTCTAGCCCCACAGTGAAATAGGGTGCAGGCCAGGCAGCAGGCTGTTAGCCAACCTGCCAGCTTAGTGGAGTCTGCCAATAGCACAGTCAGTGTAGTCAGCTCAGCCATACCCATTGAGACTGTGTCTGTGCCCTCGACCTAGGTTGGGCAAAACTAAACATGGCGGTGTTCGCCTTAGCAATCTTATTAGGATAAAGACCTCCTCCATTCCTGCCATTATTGAAAGAGATCGTGATACCTCACATCTCAAAATAGGGTTACTTAATGTTAGATCCCTCACTTCAAAGGCAGTCATAGTCAATGAACTAATCACTGATCATAATCTTGATGTGATTGGCCTGACTGAAACATGGCTTAAGCCTGATGAATTTACTGTGTTAAATGAGGCCTCACCTCCTGGTTACACTAGTGACCATATTCCCCGTGCATCCCGCAAAGGCGGAGGGTGTTGCTAACATTTACGATAGCAAATTTCAATTTACAAAAAAAAAAATGGCGTTTTTCGTCTTTTGAGCTTCTAGTCATGAAATCTATGCAGCCTACTCAATCACTTTTTATAGCTACTGTTTACAGGCCTCCTGGGCCATATACAGCGTTCCTCTCTGAGTTTCCTGAATTCCTATCAGACCTTGTAGTCATAGCAGATCATATTCTAATTTTTGGTGATTTTAATATTCACATGGAGAAGTCCACAGACCCACTCCAAAAGTCTTTCGGAGCCATCATCGACTCAGTGGGTTTTGTCCAACATGTCTCTGGACCTACTCACTGCCACAGTCATACTCTGGACCTAGTTTTGTCCCATGGAATAAATGTTGTAGATCTTAATGTTTTTCCACAAAATCCTGGACTATCGGACCACCATTTTATTACGTTTGCAATCGCAACAAATAATCTGCTCAGACCCCAACCAAGGAGCATCAAAAGTCGTGCTATAAATTCTCAGACAACACAAAAATTCCTTGATGCCCTTCCAGACTCCTTCTGCCTACCCAAGGACGTCAGAGGACAAAAATCAGTTAACCACTTAACTGAGGAACTCAATTTAACCTTGCGCAATACCCTAGATGCAGTTGCACCCCCTAAAAACGAAAAACATTTGTCATAAGAAACTAGCTCCCTGGTATACAGAAAATACCCGAGCTTTGAAGCAAGCTTCCAGGAAATTGGAACGGAAATGGCGCCACACCAAACTGGAAGTCTTCCGACTAGCTTGGAAAGACAGTACCGTGCAGTAAACCGAAGAGCCCTCACTGCTGCTCGATCATCCTACTTTTCCAACTTAATCGAGGAAAATAAGAACAATCCAAAATTTCTTTTTGATACTGTTGCAAAGCTAACTAAAAAGCAGCATTCCCCAAGAGAGGATGGCTTTCACTTCAGCAGTAATAAATTCATGAACTTCTTTGAGGAAAAGATCATGACCATTAGAAAGCAAATTACGGACTCCTCTTTGAATCTGCGTATTCCTCCAGGGCTTAGCTGTCCTGGATCTGCACAGCTCTGCGAGGGCCTGGGATCGGGAGAGACACTTAAGTGTTTTAGTACTATATCTCTTGACACAATGATGAAAATAATCATGGCCTCAAAACCTTCAAGCTGCATACTGGATCCTATTCCTACTAAACTGCTGAAGGAGCTGCTTCCTGTGCTTGGCCCTCCTATGTTGAACATAATAAACAGCTCTCTATCCACCGGATGTGTACCAAACTCACTAAAAAGTGGCAGTGATAAAGCCTCTCTTGAAAAAGCCAAACCTTGACCCGGAAAATATAAAAACTATCGGCCTATATCGAATCTTCCATTCCTCTCAAAAACTTTAGAAAAGCTGTTGCGCAGCAACTCACTGCCTTTCTGAAGACAACCAATGTATACGAAATGCTTCAGTCTGGTTTTAGACCCCATCATAGCACTGAGACTGCACTTGTGAAGGTGGTAAATGACCTTTAATGGCGTCAGACCGAGGCTCTGCATCTGTCCTCGTGCTACTAGACCTTAGTGCTGCCTTTGACACCATCGATCACCACATTCTTTTGGAGAGACTGGAAACCCAAATTGGTCTACACGGACAAGTTCTGGCCTGGTTTAGATCTTACCTGTCGGAAAGATATCAGTTTGTCTCTGTGAATGGTCTGTCCTCCGACAAATCAACTGTACATTTCGGTGTTCCTCAAGGTTCCGTTTTAGGACCACTATTGTTTTCACTATATATTTTACCTCTTGGGGATGTTATTCGAAAACATAATGTTAACTTTCACTGCTATGCGGATGACACACAGCTGTACATTTCAATGAAACATGGTGAAGCCCCAAAATTGCCCTCGCTAGAAGCCTGTGTTTCAAACATAAGGAAGTGGATGGCTGAAAACTTTCTACTTTTAAACTCGGACAAAACAGAGATGCTTGTTCTAGGTCCCAAGAAACAAAGAGATCTTCTGTTAAATCTGACAATTCATCTTGATGGTTGTAAAGTCGTCTCAAATAAAACTGTGAAGGACCTCGGCGTTACTCTTGACCCTGATCTCTCTTTTGACGAACATATCAAGACTGTTTCAAGGACAGCTTTTTTCCATCTACGTAACATTGCAAAAATCAGAAATTTTCTGTCCAAAAATGATGCAGAAAAATTAATCCATGCATTTGTTACTTCTAGGTTAGACTACTGCAATGCTCTACTTTCCGGCTACCGGATAAAGCACTAAATAAACTTCAGTTAGTGCTAAATACGGCTGCTAGAATCCTGACTAGAACCAAGAAATTTGATCATATTACTCCAGTGCTAGCTTCCCTACACTGGCTTCCTGTTAAGGCAAGGGCTGATTTCAAGGTTTTACTGTTAACCTATAAAAGCGTTACATGGGCTTGCTCCTACCTATCTTTCCGAGTTGGTCCTGCCGTACATACCAATACGTACGCTACGGTCACAAGACGCAGGCCTCCTAATTGTCCCTAGAATTTCTAAGCAAACAGCGGGAGGCAGGGCTTTCTCCTATAGATCTCCATTTTTATGGAACAGTCTGCCTACCCATGTGAGAGACGCAGACTCGGTCTCAACCTTTAAGTCTTTACTGAAGACTTATCTCTTCAGTAGGTCATATGATTGAGTGTAGTCTGGCCCAGGAGTGTGAAGGTGAACGGAAAGGCTCTGGAGCAACGAACAGCCCTTGCTGTCTCTGCCAGGCCGGTTCCCCTCTCTCCCACTGGGGTTCTCTGCCTCTAACCCTGTTACAGGGGCTGAGTCACTGGCTTGCTGGTGCTCTTTCATGCCGTCCCTAGGAGGGGGTGCGTCACTTGAGTGGGTTGGAGTTACTGACGTGATCTTCCTGTCTGGGTTGGCGCCCCCCTTGGTTTGTGCTGTGGTGGAGACCTCTGTGGGCTATACTGGCCTTGTCTCAGGATTGTAAGTTGGTGGTTGAGGATATCCCTCTAGTGGTGCGGGGGCTGTGCTTTGGCAGAGTGGGTGGGGTTATATCCTTCCTGTTTGGCCCTGTCCGGGGTTTCTTCGGATGGGGCCACAGTGTCTCCGGACCGCTCCTGTCTCAGCCTCCAGTATTTATGCTGCAGTAGTTTATGTGTCGGGGGGCTGGGGTTAGTTGGTTATACCTGGAGTACTTCTCCTGTCTTATCCAGTGTCCTGTGTGAATTTAAGTATGCTCTCTCTAATTCTCTCGTTCTCTCTTTCTCTCCGAGAACCTGAGCCCTAGGACCATACGTCAGGACTACCGGGCATGCTGACACCTTGCTGTCCCCAGTCCGCCTGGCCTTGCTGCTATTCCAGTTTCAACTGTTCTGCCTGCGGTTACGAAACCCCCTACCTGTCCCAGACCTGCTGTTTTCAACTCTTAATGATCGGCTGAAAAGCCAACTGAGAGACCTGAGCCCTAGGACCATCGTCGGGACTACCGGCCGTGGTGACTCCTTGCTGTCCCCAGTCCGCCTGGCCTTGCTGCTATTCCAGTTTCAACTGTTCTGCCTGCGGTTATGGAACCCCTACCTGTCCCAGACCTGCTGTTTTCAACTCTTAATGATCGGCTATGAAAAGCCAACTGAGATTTATTCCTGATTATTATTTGACCATGCTTGTCACTTATGAACATTTTTGAACATCTTGGCATGGTTCTGTTATAATCTCCACCCGGCACAGCCAGAAGAGGACTGGCCACCCCTCATAGCCTGGTTCCTCTCTAGGTTTCTTCCTAGGTTTTGGCCTTTCTAGGAGTTTTTCCTAGCCACCGTGCTTCTACACCTGCATTACTAGCTGTTTGGGGTTTTAGGCTGGGTTTCTGTACAGCACTTCGAGATATTAGCTGATGTACGAAGGGCTATATAAAATAAAATTGATTGATTGATTGATTGATTAATTCAACTTTTAATACACGTAAAAACTCTCTCTCCCTACACCCATTCCCTATTGAATAAGTCAGTCTTTCTATTTAACCCCAACCACACTTCAAATCTTCCATTCAACATCAACAAACCAAATACTCAGTAGTATCCGTTGAATTCACTCATACACACAGATTTCACCTTATGCCATTGAAATGCCCAACAAAACATAATAGTTCAATGGAACCCTCTATTGGCTCTCTGCTATTTATACATTACTTCTATAACCACATTAGTTATGGTCCGATTACCCATTAAACCTTATCACATAACCTTATCACATAATCAAACAACGGCACAACCTTAAACTCATATGGGGCTGCAGGTAGCCCAGTAACCAAGAGTACCGTGTCAGCAACCGAGAGGTCGCCGGTTCCAATCCCGAGCCGACCAGGCGAAAAATCTGCCGATGTGCCCCCGAGCAAGGCACCCAACCCCAATTGCTCCTGCAAGTCGCTCTGGACAAGAGCGTCTGCTAAATGACCAAAAATGCAAATGTAAATATTCTCTACTTTCTCACCCATGACGTACGTCTACGTTTGGGTGAGAAAGTTCATCGTATATTGTTAGAAATGTATAAGTACCTCTCAAATAATCGCTTCCGTGGTGTTTTTTTAGCCAATTCTTAATCGACACAAATCACTTCTTCAAACATTTTACCCGTGGAACCAAAAAATAGACTGTCATTTCCCCGGACATTGCCCTTTCCCTTAGCTCTGCAGTCGCGATGGTTATGACCTGTTTTTGTTACAGTATTTACACGGGGGCCTTACACTCTCTAGCAAAATTCTCTAGTCTTTCCTGACTCTCCAAAAGCCATACTCTCGCTGTGTCTAGCCCTCCCCTCGCTGTTTCTTCAAATCCGTTCCACAGTTTAGCCTCTAATTTCTCCACATCGAGATGCCCAATAAATCCATACCTCTTCTCCCAAATTGATCCATAAAACATATTTCTTCGATCCCCTTAACATAATGCTATTCTTTTATCCCCGTTAATTCCTCGGACCTCTTTAGAATATTTATTTCCCATGGTGGAAAAATAAGAAATCCCCCCCGTTTAGTAATAATTCAATCCAGAATTATTTTCCTGGGACATATTATCTGGTGCGACTCTTGAGCCAATGTTTATGATCTGTTTTGTAATTAACCATTTAAATGATCCAACCCGTAACCCAGAGTTTTAAAACCCCAGTTTCGTGAAAGGGATGGGACAACCATTTTTTCTCACGCTACCTATTTTAGTCCCTTCCTTGAAACAATTACACGATGATAATTATCTCCCTTCCTGTTTATATTGTAAACACTGTACCCCGTACAATCTCAATATTAACTAGTTTATTTTGGTGATGGCCATTCCTTTTAATTCTCTTATGAGATTTTGGTAACTATTCTCTGCCCTCCACAAGAATTACTATTCTCAAACAAGTTCAAATAATTACACCAAAACTCATGAATAAAAATTACTGACCTTCTCCTTGCAGTTCGGATTTAAATGCTTTTTCAATCTCGTTAACGTCTTTATCGTTCATAAGATTCATCACCAGCCTGTTTATAACCTTAACGTCGAAGGCCAGGTCTATTCTATACGGATGCTATCATCCGCCCCGTCACGGTTTTCGGTGTCCTCAGAACGATAGACGTATTTTGAGATCCGGCTCGAAGGACCATTTGTCACGAGAATTTCTATCTCTAATTAATCAAACTTAATGCTCTGAATAATTCCCAGAGGGTGTAAATTCTCTGGTTTAATCATGAATTAAACAAAGGTCCGTAACCAGCAAGAATGATCTGTATTTCTATTCATGGAGAGCTCTGGCGCCAAAAACATACATACAGCTTTTATATCCCTTGACACACAAAAGGCACTTTGCTCCCGCCCACCTATAAACTGTTTCTTAGTCCCCTTCACCCTGGAATGCTTTCAACAGTTTCTAACTCCCCCCCTCTGTTAGTGGGTTCACACTACATTATAACTCTAACACCTCACACATTTATACTGTATTTGGGGTGAAATCCTTTAGTCATTATTCTTAAAATACAAATTAATCTATCACCCCTTTACTTTGTTCACATTTTGTTACATTACAGCCTTATTCTAAAATGGATTAAAAATATATATATCCTCATCAATCTACACACAATACCCCATAATGACAGCAAAAACAGGCTTTAGACATTTTTGCTAATGTATTAAAAATTGAGAGCTGAAATATCACATTTATATAAGTATTCAGAGCCTTTACTCAGTACTTTGTTGAAGCACCTTTGGAAGCGATTACAGCCTCAAGTCTTCTTGGGTATGGACGCTACAAGCTTGGCACACCTGTATTTGGGGGAGTTTCTCCCATTCTTCTCTGCAGATCCTCAAGCTCTGTCAGGTTGGATGGGGAGCTTCGCAGACACAGCTGTTTTCAGGTCTCTCCATAGACGTTCGATTGGGTTCAAGTCCAGGCTCTAGCTGGGCCACTCAAGGACATTCAGAGACTTGTCCCGAAGCCACTTGTGCGTTATCTTGGCTGTGTCCTTAGGGTCGTTGTCCTGTTGGAAGGTGAACCTTCGCCCTAGTCTGAGATCCTGAGTGCTCTGGAGCAGGTTTTCATCAATGATCTCTCTTTTGGCAAACTCCAAGCGGGCTGTCATGTGCCATTTTACTGAGGAGTGGCTTCCATCTGGCCACTCTACCATAAAGGCCTGATTGGTGGAGTGCTGCAGAGATGGTTGTCCTTCTTGTGTGTAGATTGATGAGGGAAAAAAACATTTGAATCCATTTTAGAATAAGGCTGTAATGTAACAAAATGTGGAAAAAGTCAAGGGGTCTGAATACTTTACAAATGCACTGTAAATGGAAAGATCCTCCTAGATCAGTACTCCTACTCTGAGACTCTTTGTGGATACGGCCCCGGTCTTGATTCATTTCATCTTAAAGGGCAGTTCTGCCACTTTTCAATCTCATGTTCATCATCTCCAGCACCAAACCAGTGTCTACAAATGTGAAAACTAGCCAGTTTCTATGATATGTGGTTAAAAAGATAAGGTCCTAAAAAATGCTTCTCTGTGACATCTCTGGGTAGGATTAAAAGTAAAAACATTAATTTTCAAAACCTGCAACGAGTTTCTAGCCCAAGGGAGTGGTATTGTCTTGCTCCCCACGTCACTGCGAATCTCAGTGTTTGAAAATCACTGTTTTTTAATGTCATCGGTATAATTTTTTACTTTATATTTTTTTCAACAAAACTTCGAAATGTGCCGTTTTCACATACCTAATGGATTTCCAGGTCGAGCAGCTGCAAGCAAGCCTAAGATCACCATGCGCAATGCCAAGCGTCAGCTGGATAGGTGTAAAGCCTGCCGCCATTAGACTCTGGAGCAGTGGAAACGTGTTCTCTGGAGTGATGAATCAAGCTTCACCATCTGGCAGTCCAATGGACAAATCTAGGTTTGGCTGGATGCCAGGAGAACGCTTACCTGTCCCAATGCATAGGGGCTAGGCCCCTTAGTTCCAATGAAGGGTAATCTTAACGCTACAGCATACAATGAATGACATTCTAGACGATTCTGTGCTTCCACCCTTGTGGCAATAGTTTGGGGAAGGCCCTTTCCTGTTTCAGCATGACAAAGCGAGGTCCATACAGAAATGGTTTGTCGAGATCGGTGTGGAAGACCTTGACTGGACTGCACAGAGCCCTGACCTCAACCCCATCGAACACCTATGGGATGAATTGGAACGCCGACCGCGAGCCAGGTCTAATCGCCCAACATCAGTGCCCGACCTCACTAATGCTCTTGTGGCTGAATGGAAGCAAGTCCCCACAGCAATGTTCTAACATCTAGTGGAAAGCCTTCCCAGAAGAGTGGAGGCTGTTATATCAGCAAAGGGGGGACCAACTCCATATTAATGCCCATGTTTTAGGAAAGAGATGTTCGACGAGCAGGTGTCCACATACAGTAAATGTATGTTGACACTGGTATTGTGCTGGAGATAATGAAAGTGAGGTTGAAAAGTGGTGGAGTTGCCCTTTAAGTGTGAGACCATGCCTTTGAATAGATCAAACCATTAAGTAATCAAATCAACCAATATGTTTGCATAGTATCAAATCAACTAACATGTTTGCATAGTACTCATAGCAATCCCTCATTGCCCAATCAGAGGATGCTCCACAGCAGGGTGTCTATCAGATTTCTTGATCCAACATCCTCTCACTCTGTATCTCTTACAGTCAGTAGACATGGAGGATGGGAAGCCTGATCTGCTGCTAGTCAAAGTGGAGACGATAGAGGATGGACCAGAGAGCATTGATCTGCTGAGTGGAATAAAGATGGGAGAGGTAAGGGAGACATACAGTACCAGTCAAAAGCAGTAAAAATAAAGAAAATCCCTTGAATGAGTAGGTGTGTCCGAACGTTTGACTGGTAATGTACATATTTACATTTTGGTCATTTAGCAGACGCTCTTATCCAGAGCAACTTACAGGAGCAATTAGGGTTAAGTACCTTGCTCAAGGGCACATCGACAGATTTTCAACTAGTCAGCTCAGGGATTCGAACCAGCAACATTTCGGTTACTGGCCCAATGCTTTTAACCGCTAGGCTACCTGCCTACATATAGTAATAGATCTTCAATGGGAATAATGATGCGCCTGGCTATTGTTTTTTTTCTATATTTTCTTCATCCATAAACTTTAATCAATAGAATTTATGTTTACATATAAAAACACACATTATAATCTATGAACTTGACCCGGTAATTGACAACAACAAAAAACTCCATATGTAGAGTTTTCTCTGCCATGTTTTTAAAGTCTGTTTTCTAACCTCTTCACGCAGGTGGTTGGCTGGAGGCTAACAGAGGAGACTGGGCGACCATTTTGGATTCCCAGACCCAGACCGGTGCAGCCAAGAGCCCAGGGGACAACATCACTGAGCAGGGCAGGACCAGAGGCCACATAGTGGAGGTCAGTGGATGGGACAGCATCCTCAACTCTGGGCTGGGTAACAACACTGTTAACCACAACCAGAAACAGACATTCGAACACAAAACAACAACCGATCTTAGTCTCCATGACAACAGACTGGCTGAGACCAGTGCGAGGCGCAGATTTGGTCCGCGGGGACGGGAGGTGTCTGTATGCGGCGGGAGAGAACAGAAACGGACTCTGCTAGTGATGCTCCGTCCTGCTCCTATAGTTGTGATTCAGGAGACACTGATGGTGCCTCAGGTTAACCCCCTAACAGGTGCTGCCCCTCAGCCTGCCTTCTATAGGATCTATCAACTGGAACATGGACCCTGCGACAACACAGACACTCCCTGGCCTTCATCCTCCTCACACTCTCCTTATGTTAAACCAGACCTCAGACAATGCCAGTGCTTCACCAGTAAATGGCTACACAAGCCGATTGACAAATGACAGTAGTAGTACGCTATCAGTAGATCCGGTGGCAAAGAGAAGGCGCTTCCCGTGTTCGTTCTGTGGGAAAGCCTTCAGTTTCTACAAACAGGTGGAGATCCACCAGAGGATGCACACGGGTGAGAAACCATTCGGCTGCCACCTGTGCCGGGCCACTTTCTCCCAATCATCCAGCCTGAAGAGGCACCAGAGAGTCCACACAGGGGAGAAACCCTACAGTTGCCCCCAGTGTGAGAAGAGGTTCTCCCGCCAGCACCAGCTGAAGATGCACCTGAAGGTCCACACGGGAGAAAGGCCATTCGACTGTAAGCACTGTGGGAAGAGGTTCTCAGAGGGGAGATACCTCAAGATGCACCAGCAGAAAAACCATTCCACTCTATAACATAGAAAGGCTAACCATTCCACTCGATAGCTTTTGAAGTTAAGATCAAACCCTGCATTAAAGGTAGACTCAGCGAGATGACATAGATGCATAAAGTAAACAGCAGTAGTGGGTCAATTTCCACAACAACTAAGAGCGTTGAAGTGCAAGGCCCAGACATTGTGTGATATATAAGGCAAATAATACAATATTGTGTTACAGCCTGAATTTAAAATGTATTAAATGTATATGTTTTGTTACTGGCCTACACAGAATACCCCATAATGTCAAAGTGGAACTATGTTTTTCTAAAATTGTACAAATTATTTAAAAATGAAAAGCTGAAATGTCTTGAGTCAGTAAGTATTCAACCCCTTTGTTATGGCAAGCCTAAATAAGTTCAGAAGTACACGTGCTTAATAAGTCACATAAGTTGAATGGACTCTAATTGCAATAATAGTGTTTAACATGATTTTTGAATGACTACTTTATTTCTGTACCCCACACATACAATTATATGTAAGGTCCCTCAGTCAAGCACAGATTAAACCACAAAGACCAGGGAGGTTTTTCAATGCCTTGCAAAGAAGGGCACCTATTGGTAGACATTGAATATCCCTTTTAATTACACTTTCGATGGTGTATCAATACACCCAGTCCCTACAAAGATACAGGCGACCTTCCTATCTCAGTTGCTGGAGAGGAAGAAAACCACTCAGGGATTTCACCATGAGGCCAATGGTGACATGTAAACAGTTAGTTTAATGGCTGTGATAGGAGAAAACTGAGGATGGATCAACAACATTGTAGTTACTCCACAATACTAACCTAATTGACAGAGTGAAAAGAAGGAAGCCTGTACAGAATACAAATATTCCAAAACATCCATCCTGTTTGCAACAAGGCACTAAAGTAATACTGCAAAAAATGTGGCAAAGCAATTAACTTTATGTCCTGAATACAAAGTGTTACGTTTGGGGCAAATCCAATACAACACATTACTGAGTACCACTCCATATTTTCAAGCATAGTATGGCTGCATCATGTTATGGGTATGCTATTAATTGTTAAGGACTCGGGAGTTTTTCAGATAAAAATAACCTGAATGGAGCTAAGCACAGGCTAAATCCTAGAAAACCTGGTTCAGTCTGCTTTCCATCAGACACTGGAGATCAATTCACATTTCAGCAGGACAATAACCTAAAACACAAAGCCAAATCTACACTGGAGTTGCTTACCAAGAAGACAGTGAATGTTCCTGAGTGGCCGAGTTACAGTTTTGACTTAAATCTACTTGAAAATCTGAGGCAAGACCTGCAAATGGTTGTCAGAATGATCAACAACCAATTTGACAGAGCTTGAATAATTTTGAAAGAATAATGGGCAAATGTTGCGATCAATCCAGGTGTGGAAAGCTCTTAGAGACTTACTCAGAAAGACTCTCAGCTGTAATCGCTGCCAAAGGTGCTACAAAGTATTGACTCTGGGGTGTGAATACTTATGTAAATTTGATATTTCTGTATTTCATTTTCAATACATTTGCAAACATTTCTAAAAACATGTTTTTCACTTTGTCATTCTTGGTTATAGTCAAATCAAATCAAATTTGATTTGCCACATGTGCCGAATACAACAGGTGTAGACATTACAGTGAAATGCTTACTTACATAGTATTTAGATGGGTGAGAAAAAATAAATATTTAATCAATTTTGAATTTGGACTGCAACACATCAAAAATGTGGAATAAGTCAAGGGTATGAATACTTTCTGAAGGCCCTGTATATAGCCTAAAAAGTATGTTACATATTGTGTTTGTACTGTTAGATATGATGTTCACAAATAACTATTTCATTACACTTTCATTCAAATACTTACATTTTCCCCAAGACACTTAATGAGAGAAATGAATGCAGTTGATCAAGTTCATGCAGATACTTTATTGAGACGTGTGTGGTGTTTTCATCTGGTGAATTTAAAACTTGCTTGTTTAGTAATAATAATAATAATAAGCCATTTAGCAGACGCTTTTATCCAAAGCGACTTACAGTCATGCGTGCATACATTATTTATTTTGTGTATGGGTGGTCCCGGGGATCGAACCCACTACCTTGGCGTTACAAGCGCCGTGCTCTACCAGCTGAGCTACAGAGGACCAGCAAATAAACAAAACATTTGACTATTCATTCTAAGACTTTATTGACTCTCTCTTGTATACATCACATCTGATCTCACTCTATTCTGCATATCTCCCGACTTTATGACTCAATAACTTACACTTACTAAATATACCTACACATACCCACACACTAACAAACACCTACTGTACATGTCAAAATAGTTTGGTTAGGTTTGTCTGAAGTCCTATCATAGCTGACTTGTTTTATCGCACATCATATTTTATGTCCACCATGATGGGTTTAACAACAATGAAGTCATTCTGTAACTACAGTATGGACTCAAAACGTTAGTTGGGGATGGGTAAACACTCCACTGTCAGGGTTTTTTCTGCTGGAATCAAAATGGGGCTTTGGTGGTGGGTGTAAAGACTGGGGCATAGGCCATGGTGTAATTAACCAAAAATGTTAGAGGCCCTCCTGTTGGCCTGGGAATGACACATTTATTCAAGGAGTATTCAACTCTTATGCCTCACGCAGGTCCGGAGCCTGCTGGTTTTCTGGCTCGACATGATAATTAATTGCACTCACTGGTTTCCCACCTACATCAGTCCCTGATAAGAGGGAACAAAGAAAAAAATGCCAGTGTAACCAGCTTTTAGCCATGGTCCATCGGTGAGTTTGAGGGACTTATATCGGAGTGTCTCAAACATTATACAAAAATCAATGCGATGACAAAAAAATATCTTCTGAATGTATAGTTTTGGGAATTTTAGATTCTCTCGACTGTCTAGCTTTATTTAGGTGATTGTTAGTCACTTAAAGATGATCTTATTATAAATATACTAGTGAGGCTAAAAAGTATTTGATCCCCTGGCTGATTTTGTACGTTTGCCTACTGACAAAGACATGATCAGTCATAATTTGTGTAGGTTTATTTGAACAGTGAGAGACAGAATAACAAACAACAAAAATCCAGAAAACGATGTCAAAAATGTATAAATTGATTTGCATTTTAATGAGGGAAATAAGTATTTGACCCTTCTGCAAAACATGACTTAGACTTGCCGTGGCAAAACTCTTGTTGCAATTACATGAGGACAGATGTTTCTTGTAGTTGGCCAACAGGTTTGCACACATCTCAGGAGGGATTTTGTCCCACTCCTCTTGCAGATCTTCTCCAAGACATTAAGGTTTCGAGGCTGACAGTTTGTGCATCGAACCTTCAGCCCCTCCACAGATTTTCTATGGGGATTAAGGTCCGAGACTGGCAGGCCATTCTTCAGGACCTTAATGTGCTTCTTCTCGAGCCATTCCTTTGTTACCTTAACCATGTGTTTTGGGTCATTGTCATGCTGGAATACCCCATCCACAACCCATTTTCAATGCCTACTGAGGGAAGGAGGTTCTCACCCAAGATTTGACGGTATATGGCGCCGTCCATCGTCCCACTGATGCGTGAGTTGTCCCTGTCCCCTTAGTAGAAAAACACCCCAAGCATAATGTTTCCACCTCCATGTTTGACGGTGGGGATGGTGTTCTGCCGGGTCATAGGCAGCATTCCTCCCCTCAAACACGGCGAGTTGAGTTGATGCCAAAGAGCTCGATTTTTTGGTCTCATCTGACCGGCAACACTTTCACCCACTTTCAAGCTACATCTTCACAAAGGACAATCTGATCCCTACACAGGCTCAGGAGCCTGGGAGGACTTACCTTTCCGCCGCCAGTACCCCCTTGGAAGGTCATCCGCCAGAATTATTCCAGGCCCAAAAACGTTTCTGCTGCAGCGCCACAATGATGTCCATTTTTAACAGTCAAATTAATAACTGTTTGCAATATTACACTGAATAAACGCCACACAAAGTCCACCTTATTCCAACACAAAGTGTTCGGGTTCTCTTGGTTGACAAACATTCACTACCATATCATCAACACTAGCATCACTTGCTGTCTCAATTATTTTCCTTGCCTTCGCGTAGGAGAGAGCCACCCTTATTTTTGCCACCTATATGACCTCCTTCCCACCCATACAGGCACTCCAAGAACTCTCGATCACGATCCCACCACCGTTGCAACACTGACCTTCTTCACCCGATCTTCAATATACTCCTTCCGTCTACAAACATTTTGAACATGGCCAAATCCTTTAGTTATTGCATTGTATGCACGTATGGACAAATGCTCTTACTGCATACTTTGACGTAACCCTAACTTTACATGCATAGGAATGTGCTCTTTATCAAAAAAACAAAAAGAACCGACAGAGTTTCTTCCCCTTTCCCCATGTGGTTCAGGGACGGGCACCAACCACATCTTGGATTCTCTTGAAGTATTCAGTATCTACCTCCACTCGACACCTGGCTATGACTCCTTTAACTGGTGCTTTACTCCGCATGTTTCAAAGTATAATTCTCACGATTATAAAGCCAACAAAATTGCAATTAAAACTAGCATATTATTGACTTGAAGGTTAGCTGTGAGCCCAGCATTTAGCTTATCCAGGGTCAGTTTTGAGGACCTAAATAGAGCAACCATGTACCGTCTATCTCCCTCCAAACTCAACTCAGGACCTCGGACAAGCCAGTTCCACTGCTTAAAATTGTTCCCCTTTAATCAGGGACTGATTTAGGACCTGGGACACCAGGTGGATGCAATTAATTATCAGGTAGAACAGAAAACCAGCATGCTCGGGACCTCATAGGGTAAGAGAGTTGAATACCCTGAACTATCTACTATGGGAACAACTGCAAGCAACATTGCCAAAATGAATACCAAATAAAAATGAACCTCATATGATACCTGTAGCCTAATTGTCATCTCCCTTATTTTTTATTCTGTATCCCCCAAACAATTTTATATCTTAGCACTTGGCTGGCATTGACAAAATCTGGTATGGTTCGTTTGCCTCATTGTCTGACTGGTACCATTTTTAAGTTGGAGAACATATAGCTCAACATGTAAACAATTAGAGTTTAGCTATCTTCTCTCTGCTTTCAGATGACAGATGCCCATAACCAGTAATGCCATCATACTGAATGGGCCTATGGCTGCACTGGCGATTTTACGCGATGCCGTATGATAGCTGCTAAATGGATTCACGATAGCTGATAACTGCGAGAGAGTGACAATCAAATAAAACAGATTGGAGATCTTAGGCAACTAGACAAAAGGAAATGTTCATTTGAAAATACACATGACACATTAGAGAGACAGAACCCCCTTCCCTTCTTTATTGCAGGATTGTGATATGGGATTAATCAACTATTGACACTAGTTCATTTTGAATAATAGTTTAAGAATTAAAACAAGTTTAAACACACTTCTACTTCAAAGAATCAACACTTCATCACTACAAAATGCACAAATAAGCTAACTCATATGTAAAAGATTGGGAGACAGTATAGTCTAAACAACAATCAGATTTACCTTTTAAATTTTAGTAATTTAGCAGACACTCTATATCCAGAGCAATTAGTGTTAAGTGCCTTGCTCAAGGACACCGACAGATTTTTCACCCTAGTCCTTTTGGGATTCGAACCAGTGACCTTTTATAACCAGCTCCCCCTAATCGCTAGGCTACCTGCCGCCCTAGATGATTGAGTAGTAACAAAGTAAAGTTATTATTACTAATGAGAATTTCAGGTGAACAAAAAAACTTCACCTTCTGTGTGCCAACTTGCTGATCCCTGATCTACTGGGATGAGCAGACCACATGTTCCACTCCAGCAATAGCCCACTTGATTATCAACCAGAAGGTTTGATAAATTTGAATCAGGTTTGTTATTGTTGAGCTGAAACAGAACCATGCACACCTAGCAGACCTCAGCAGGGTTGTACTGTTCCCAATTGTAATAGGTTTGTTTATAAGCATTGTGTGTGATGTTTAACTTTATTTTGTATACAACATGTCAGCTAACATACTGTAGCTCAATGTACGGTAGTTGCGTGAGAGGAAACTGGAAGGAAAAAAAACAGGCCAATCAAAACCAAAATCTAACCTACAGTGGGGGAAAAAAAGTATTTAGTCAGCCACCAATTGTGCAAGTTCTCCCACTTAAAAAGATGAGAGAGGCCTGTAATTTTCATCATAGGTACACGTCGAACTATGACAGACAAATTGAGAAAAGAAATCCAGAAAATCACATTGTAGGATTTTTCATGAATTTATTTGCAAATTATGGTGGAAAAATAAGTACATTTGGTCACCACAAACAAAGCAAGATTTCTGGCTCTCACAGACCAGTAACTTCTTCTTTAAGAGGCTCCTCTGTCCTCCACTCGTTACCTGTATTAATGGCACCTGTTTGAACATTATCAAGTATAAAAGACACCTGTCCACAACCTCAAACAGTCACACTCCAAACTCCACTATGGCCAAGACTAAAGAGCTGTCAAAGGACACCAGAAACAAAATTGTAGACCTGCATTAGGCTGGGAAGACTGAATCTGCAATAGGTAAGGCAGCTGGTTTGAAGAAATCAACTGTGGGAGCAATTATTAGGAAATGGAAGACATACAAGACTACTGATAATCTCCCTCGATCTGGGGCTCCACGCAAGATCTCACCCGTGGGTCAAAATGATCACAAGAACGGTGCAGAGCAAAAATCCCAGAACCACACGGGGACCTAGTGAATGACCTGGCAGAGAGCTGGGACCAAAGTAACAAAGCTCTACCATCAGTAACACACTACGCCGCATGGGACTCAAATCGCTGCAGTGCCAGCGTGTCCCCCTGCGGCCAGTACATGTCCAGGCCCGTCTGGAAGTTTGCTAGAGTGCATTTGAAGATCCAGAAGAGGATTGGGAGAATGTCATTTGGTCGGATGAAACCAAAATATAACTTTTGGTAAAAACTCACCTCGCATCGTGTTTGGAGGAGCAAAAGAATGCTGAGTTGCATCCAAAGAACACCATACCTACTGTGAAGCATGGGGTGGAAAGCATCATGCTTTGGGGCTGTTTTTTCTGCAAAAGGGACCGGGGACGACCGATCCGTGTAAAGGAAAGAATGAAGGGGCCATGTATCGTGAGATTTTGAGTGAAAACCTCCTTCCATCAGCAAAGGGCATTGAAGATTTGAAACGTGGCTGGGTCTTTCAGCACGACAATGATCCCAAACACACCACCCGGCAACTAAGAGAGTGGCTCGGAAGAAGCATTTCAAGGTCCTGGAGGCTTAGCCAGTCTCCAGATCTCAACCCCATAGAAAATCTTTGGGAGGGAGTTGAAAGTCCGATGCCCAGCTGTGACAGCCCCAAAACATCACTGCTCTAGAGGAGATCTCATGGAGGAATGGGCCAAAATAACAGCAACAGTGTATGTAAACTGAAGACTTTCAAGAAAACGTTTGACCTGTGCTCATTGCCAACAAAAGGGTATAAACAAAAGTACTTGAGAAACTTTTTTATTGACCAAATACTATTTTCCACCATAATTTGCAAAAAATCAGTCATTGGAATCCTACAATGTGATTTTCTGGAATTTTTTTTCTCATTTTGTCTGTCATAAGTTGACGTGTACCTATGATGAAATTACAGGCCTCTCATCTTTTTAAGTGGAGAACTTGCACAATTGGTTGGCTGACTAA
This sequence comes from Coregonus clupeaformis, assembly GCF_020615455.1. NCBI lineage: Eukaryota > Metazoa > Chordata > Actinopteri > Salmoniformes > Salmonidae > Coregonus > Coregonus clupeaformis. The sequence continues at coordinate 59,252 of NW_025534402.1, read as the reverse complement.
ATACTTTTTCCCCACTGTATAGCAGAGCACTTTCGACACACCTACTTCTCCACACGCCCTACTGTTCTGCTTTCGACACACCCACTTCTTTCCACTACGCCACTACTTTTGTCAACAGCCAGTTCGGAGGTGGTCCATATGTGGCTAGGAGATAACAGCCTCAGCTAGCAGTCAGGATGTAGTGCCGCCAGAGTGTGGAGGAGTGGCACCTCCCTCGGTTTTTTTCAATTTGAGAAATAAAGATACCTTTAGGAAACTATTTCTGGAAAGTATGTATTCTGATAAATTCTAAATAAATTATATTTAATAACCACTACAATTCCAGTGATAAAATTATAGAATGCAAACCATAAATAAATAGGTACAAACCACAAAGTCCCGGACAAGCTAAACACCTTCTTCGCCCGTTTGAGGGGATAACACAGTGCCACGAAGCACGGTCCGCTCCCAAGGCGACTGTGGGCTCTCGTTCTCCGTGGCCACGTGAGTAAAACAATTTGCCGTTAATCCCTGGCAAGGCTGCCGCCCAGACCGGCATCCCTAGCCACGTCCTCAGAGCATGCGCAGACCAGCTGGCTAGAGTGTTTACGGACATATTCAATCTCTCCATACCCAGTCTGGCTGTCCCCACTTGCTTAAGATGCCACCATTGTTCCTGTACCCAAGAAAGCAAAGGTAACTGAACTCAATGACTATCACCCCTGTAGCACTCCAACTTCTGTCATCATGAAGTGCTTTTAGAGGCTAGTTAAAGATCATGAATCCTTCTACCTTCACCTGACACCTCAGAACCCACTTCACCCAGATTTGAATAGGTCCCAATAGATCCACAGACGATGCCACGCATCTGCAACTGCTATCCCATCTGGACAAGAGGAATACCTATGTAAGAATGCTGTTCATTGACTATATAGCTCAGCCTTCAACACTATTTGTGTATCCGCTAGAGCTCGCACAAGTCTGCTCCTGGGTTGAACCCCGCCCTGTGCAACTGGGTCCCTGGACTTCCACGGGCCGCCCCCCAGGTGGTGAAGGTAGGAAATTAGCCTGATTACCAACAATGACGAGACAGCCTACATGGAGAGTAGGTGAGGGCCCTGGCCAGGAGTGGTGCCAGGAAAATAACCTCTCCCTCAACGTCAATAAAACGAAGGCAGCTGATCGTGGTTCAGGAAACAGCAGAGGAGCACGCCCTATCCACATCGATGCGAGGACCGCAGTTAGAAGGTGAAAAAGCAGTTCCTCTGCGATACATAACTGTACAATCTGAAATGGTCCACCCACACAGACAGTGTGGTGAAGAACGCGACAGCGCCTCTCAACCTCAGGAGCGGAAGAAATTTGGCTTAGCCCCTAAGACACTCACAAACCCCACAGATGAACAATTGAGAGCATCCTGTCGGGCTGTTATCACCGCCTGGTATGTCAACTGCACCGCCCGCAACTGCAGGGCTATCCAGAGGGTGGTGTTGTCTTAGCCAACGCATCACCGAGGGCACACTGCCGGCCCTCCAGGACACCTACAGCACCCGATGTCACAGGAAGGCCAAAAAGATCATCAAGGACATCAACCACCCGAGAGCCACGGCCTGTTCACCCCCAAGTCCACCATCCAGAAGGCGAGGTCAGTACAGGTGCATCAAAGCTGGGACCAAGAGACTGAAAAACAGCTTCTATCTCAGGTCATCACTTTACAATAGCCATCACTAGCCGGGAACTACCACCCGGTTACTCAACCCTACACCTTAGAGGCTGCTTCCCTACAGGAATCACTGTCATGAATAATGTTTACATCACCTGCTTTTACCTCATTTCCTTATATGCATATACTGTATTCTATGCTACTGTATTTTTAGTCAATGCCACTCCGACATTTGTCATCCAAATATTTATATTTCTTAATTCCATTATTTTCCTTTAGATTTGTGTGTATTGTTGTGAATTGTTAGATAGTATTGCACTCCCGTGGGAGCTAGAACACGGAAGCATTTCGCTACACCCGCAATAACAATCTCTAAATAGCGTATGTGACCAATACAATTTTATTTGAGAGTAGCCAGTACAGAGTGACCGAAACAGTTTGTGCTTTAGTAAGGTTGGCTCTTGGCGTTTAATGCTATGGTCATTAATTGCACCATACAGATGGAACGGAAATTCCAGAAGATTGATTTGGTAGTAAGTAGCAGAGAAGTTTTGCGTGTCCGAGGTTTTAGTGCAGAAGAACTACAGTGGGTTTTGAGAGAAGAGGTTCCATCCTCCCAGGACCGACGACCTAAGGACCAAAGTAGTGGGAAGGTGGTGGGTTTGTTGGGGATAGTGGTGTATTTGCAGGGAAGAAGAATTAGTGGTGCAATTAAATTCCCCCAATCTCGCTTCGTGAACACTCCGACCTCGCGAAAAGGCAGCAACACGCAACCAAGCGTCTAGTGCCGGAAAACTTCTTACAAAGAAGAAGAAAAGAGGGTAAACGGAAGTGAACAGCAAGAACAATTTCCACGTTAGCGTTTATATTGTTATTTAGACGTTTATTAACACCCTGGAATTCAAAATATGACTAATTTAACTGCACAGCATCACATACTTGATATGTAGTCTTTAATTCCCGTGGAGAGGACTTGGTTGATATTGGTGTTATCTAGGTAACACTAAGCTGCTAGTAGCTAACAATGGCTAACTGTATGGTTTTTCACACTCAAATAGCCCGATCATGAGGTTCTAAAGGAATGCAGCCGTGGTAGAGATCTGTAAAGTAGACGACGACTATGCAGTGATTTCGTTTGGAAATAACTCCAAAGCCAGAAAGAAAACAGGGGCAATGCGGAGGAAACTGCAGCTACTTGAACTGAAGGTGGCACGGGAACGCGTCTCGCCAGTCGTCCCAGTAGTATCAAGATCTCGACAAATACAGAGGAATGGCAAAGAGGTACATTTTGAAGGGCAGGGGGTTGTCGCCCCGTTCCCATCTGCACATGTGTTCACAGGTGTTACCCAGGAGCAATTGGTGTTGGTCCGTTTTTGGATAGAATGCAATAAAATTCCCTTTGATTATTTAAAAGAAACAATATATTCTAACCAGATTATTGATTTATAGCATTTCGCATGTATTTACTCAATGAAGACAATAATGCATGGAACATAATACATAGTAAAAAGCTGATGTTTTATTGTCACCCACACCCCAGATAGGTGCAGTGAAATGCTTTGTTTGTTTTACAGGGTCAGCCATAGTAAGTACGCCTCCCTTGAGCAAATTAGGGTTAAAGTGCCGCCCACAAGGGCACATCAACAGTTTTTTTTTACCCTGTTGCTCAGGTATTCCAACCAGCAACCATCTGGTTACTGGCCCACCTAACCACTAGGCTACCTACGGCCATCTATATCAAGAACCCATGAGATGAAATACCTTACATCCATGTCATTTCTAGACAGTGTCAATAATAGCTAATACAAGAACCATTGAACATTCACAGTAGCTAACCTAACCACCTCTTTTCCCCCAACTCGCTCTCAGGTGAAGGTACATCTCCTGGAGGCCACAGGAGCTTTGTAAGTTTTGAAGGGACACAATACATGTGGAGAGATGACCAACCAATCACGGTTGATGAGGAGTAGGGAACATCAACCCAGCACATTATTGTGATAGAGTGTTAGTGTAATAATGTGTTGCACTAAAATCAAATGAGGGCTGTTTATTTCAGAAAGGCTCCCCTCGAGCTATTCACTTGCTTACATGTACATCATAATTCATCTTACATAGGTGAGCTTGTGAGACTTCCCTACAAGATTGATATCCAATTCAGCTCTGTACGGTAATAACCTCATCTTTTGTGTCAGTCTGCAGATGCAGAGCTGCAGGTCCTGGGGTCGGGCGGGAGAGGTCTGAAGGAGAGAGGACCCACGGCAAAGCAGAGACATCCAGACTCGGGAGCAGCTGAGCGCCCCCTGTAGCCATGGAGGACCCCACCACCGCCCCCCAGTGCAGCCCAGGACCCGAAGAAGCATCACCGAGGTCAGTGGAATGCCGACCGCCGTCCTCAAGTCAGACACCAAAAGACTTTTGGGCTGGGGCTGGGTTACTTGGCTGTCCCTCCTGCTCCCTGCACAGATATTTACTTTACGGTAACCCAAGGACGTAATGGTCCCATCAGGACTCAGGTGACGCGTTACAGACTCACAGTGATCCGATCCTGTTCATACGCTACTGACACAGATGATACCTGGTAACATGCCTGTGGGCTTACATGACTAATCCAATGAGAGGGGACTGGAACCAGTACAGCAGTAGTGTATACTCTGAAGGGTTCCTAGATAAGAAAGGGATAGTCTGGTCGTAGATGAGGAGACTGTGAAAGTGGAGGCGATGTCCTCTGAGATGGAATGCAGACCCAGACTCCACTTAGGAAGGACACTCACAAAGGCAACACCCAGTGACTTCTTTGACTACAGGAAAGCTTAGAGACTAATCTAAATGTCTCAACCCATCCCCTTTACACCCAGTGGCCATGTCTATGTTTCCGATTCACAAGGCAGCGTCGCGCTTTTTTGATCAGGTACTCGAACTCAAACAACCAAAAGGCCAAGCCGCGGGAAGGGTAGCAACAACGAGCGGTAAAGAGAAGGTTCTCAGCAGATGTTCTGTAACAAAGGCTTCCAGCTGCCCCAGAAGGTGGAGATCCAACAGAGGTCCACACAGGGGTGAAACCTTCACCTGTACCCAGTGTCACATGCGCGCCCATGCAGGCAAAATAACCTGAAGAGGCACCAGAGGGTCCACGGTGAAACCTTTAGCTGTACCCAGTGTCACATGTGCTGCCGCCCAGGCTGGTGACCTGAAGAGGCACCAGAGGTCCACACGGGAGAAACCCTACAGCTGTACCCAGTGGGTCACATGCGTCGCCCAGGCTGGTGACCTTAAAGGCACCTGAAGGTCCACACGTGAGAAAGGCCAATTTGCCTGAAGTTTTAGATCAAACCCTGCATTAAAGACAAAGATTCATTTTCATTGTTGGAGTCAACAGAAAAGATCCAGATGCATTTGGAATAAGAGTAACCGATTTCAGTGTTGAAGGTATTCCTGAATAGAAGATTGCATCCAGACATTGTGCTCGATATATAAGGTTTACAAGCCTAAAAAGTTCTGTTACATATTGTGTTTATACTGTGTAGAAGCTATATGATATTTCCAATTGCATGTTTCAATTACTTCCAGTTCACCTACTTTCCCAAGACCTTTTATGAGAAATTGAAGTTCATGCAGATTTTTAGGTGTAGTTTTCATATGGTGTAATTAACACTTGTTTATGTTTAATAAACACAACATGGACTTTTAATTCTGACTTTTGACTCTCTTTACTATACAGTGAGGAAAAAGTATTTGATCCCCCTGCTGATTTTGGTACGTTTGCCCACTGACAAAGAAATTATCAGTCTATAATTTTAATGGTAGGTTTTATTTAAACAGTGAGAGACAGAATAACAACAAAAAAATCCAGAAAAACGCATGTAAAAAATGTTATGCAAATTGATTTACATTTTAATGAGGGAATAAGTATTTGACCCCCTCTCAATCAGAAAGATTTCTGGCTCCCGAGGTTCTTTATACAGGTACGAGCTGAGATTAGGAGCACACTCTTAGGCAGTGCTCCTAATCTCAGCTTGTTAACCTGTATAAAAAGACACGTCTACAGAAGCAATCAATCAATCGATTCCAAACTCTCCCACCATGGCCAAGACCAAAGAGCTCCTCCAAGGATATCAGGGACAAGATTGTAGCCTACCACAAGGCTGGAATGGGGCTAGCAAGACCATCGCCAAGCAGTTTGGTGAGAAGATGACTAACAAAGTTGGTGCGATTATTCGCAAATGGAAGAAAGACAAAATAACTGTCAATCTCTCTCGGTCTGGGAGCTCCATGCAAGATCTCACCTCGTGGAGGTTGCAATGATCATGAGGAACGGTGGAGAATCAGCCCAGAACTACATGGGAGGATCTTGTCAATGATCTTAAAGGCAGCTGGGACCATAGTCACCAAGAAAACAATTGGTAACACACTACGCGTGAAGGACTGAAATCCACTGCAGCGCCCGCAAAGGTCCCCTGTCAAAAAAGCACATATACAATGGGGAGAACAAGTATTTGATACACACTGATTTTGCGGTTTTCCTACTTACAAAGTGCATGTAGAGGTCTGTAATTTTTATCATTAGGTACACTTCAACTGTGAGAGATGGAATCTAAAACAAAAATCCACAAAAATCACATTTGTATGATTTTAGTAATTAATTTGCATTCTTATTGCATCACATAAGTATTTGATCACCTACCAACCAGTAAAATTCTGGCTATCACAGACCTCTTCGTTTTTCTTTAAGAAGCCCTCCTGTTTCTCCACTCATTACCTGTATTAACTGCACCTGTTGAACTCGTTACCTGTTATCAAAAGACACCTGTCCACACCTCAATCAAACAGACTCCAACCTCATACACAATGGCCAAGACCAGAGAGCTGTGGTTCGGACATCAGGGATAACATTGTAGACCTGCACAAGGCTGGGATGGGCTACAGGACAATAGGCAAGCAACTTTGTGAAAGGACACACAACTGTTGGCGCAATTTTGGAAAATGGGAAGAAGTTCAAGATGACGTTCCAATCACCCTCAGTCTGGGGCTCCATGGCAAGATCTCACCTCGTAAGGCATCAATGATCATGAGGAAGGTGAGGGATCAGCCCAGAACTACACGGGCAGACCTGTCCACCAATGAACCTGAAGAGAACTGGGACCACGGTCTCAAAGAAAACCATTAGTAACACACCACGTCATGGATTAAATCGCAGCACACGCAAGGTCCCCTGTCAAGCCAGCGCATATACCAGGCCCAGTCTGAAGTTTGCCAATGACCATCTGGATGATCCAGAGGAGGAATGGGAGAAGGTCATGTAGTCTGATGAGACAAAATAGAGCTTTTGGTCTAAACTCCACTCGCCGTGTTTGGAGGAAGAAGAAGGATGAAGTACAACCCCCAAGAACACCATCCCAACCATGGAAGCATGGAGGTGCAGAAACACTCATTCTTTGGGGATGCTTTTTCTGCAAAGTGGGACAGGACGACTGCACCGTATTGAGGGAGGATGTAGGCGGGGCCATGTATCGCCGAGATCTTGGCCAACAACCTCCTTCCCTCAGTAAGAGCATTGAAGATGGGTCGTGGCTGGGTCTTCCAGCACTGACAACGACCCGAAACACACAGCCAGGGCAACTAAGGCGAGTGGCTCCGTAAGAAGCATCTCACGGTCCTGGAGTGGCCTAGCTGTGGCTCCAGACCTGAACCACAGGAAATCTTTGGAGGGAGCTGGAAAGTCGTATACCCCAGCTTGACAGCCCTGAAACCTGAAGGATCTGGAGAAGGTCTGTATGGAGGAGTGGGCCAAATCCCATGCTGCAGTGTGTACCAAACCTAGTCAAGACCTACAGGAAAACGTATTCCTGTCATTGCACAAATGTTTCTGTACCAAATATTAAGTTCTGCTTTTCTGATGTATCAAATACTTATATCGTGCAATAAAATGCAAATTAATTACCTAAAAATCATACAATGTGATTTTCTGGATTTTTGTTTTAGATTCCGTCTCTCACAGTTTAAGTGTACCTATGATAAAAATTACAGACCTCTACATGCTATGTAAGTAGGAAAACCTTCAAAATCGGCAGTGTATCAAAATACTTGTTCTCTCCACTGTACATGCCCGTCGAAGTTTGCCAACCGGCAGAACATCTGAATGATTCAGAGGAGAACTGGGTGGGAAGGTTGTAGTCAGATGAGACCAAAATGGGAGCTCTTTGGCAACAACTCCAACTTCGCTTCGTGTTTGGAGGAGGAGGAATGCTGCCTATGACCCCAAGAACACCATCCCCACCGTCAAACACGGAGATTAAAACATTATGCTTTGGGGGGTGTTTTTTCTGCTAAGGGGACAGAACAACTTCACCACATCAAAGGATGATGGATGGAGCCATGTACCGTCAAATCTTGGGTGAGAACCTCCCTTCCTCACCAGGGCATTGAAAATGGGTTGTGGATGGTGTTTCCAGCATGACATTGACCCAAAACACACGGCCAAGGCAACAAAGGAGTGGCTCAAGAGAAGCACTTGGGTCCTGGAGTGGCCTAGCCAGTCTCCAGACCTTAATCCCATAGAAAATCTGTGGAGGGAGCTGAAGGTTCGAGTTGCACAAACGTCAGCTCGAAACCTTAATGACTTGGAGAAGATCTGCAAAGAGGAGTGGGACAAAATCCCTCTTGAGATGTGTTGAAAACCTGGTGGCTAAGTCATAGTTTTGCAGAGGGGTCAAATAGTTATTTCCCTCATTGAAATGCAAATCAATTTATAAAATTTTGACATGCGTTTCTCTGGATTTTTTTGTTAGTTATTCTGTCTCTCACTGGTTCAAATAAACCTACCATTAAATTATAGACTGATCATTTCTTTGTCAGTGAGCAAATGTGTGGTTCAAAATCAGCAGGGGACTCAATACTTTTTTCCCTCACTGCACATCTCCATCTGATCTCCCACCCCTATCTCTGCATACACTTCCAACAGCACTTTTATAACCAACTATAGACTTACTAAATATACCTCACAGACCCACACACTAACAACACACCTAGTGGAAGTCGTGGTCAGAGGTTTTGAGAATTTACACAGGTATTGGTCTTCAGCAAAGTTTGCTGCTTCAGTGTTATGAGATATTTTGTCAGATGTTCACTATGGTATACTCAAGTATAATATACAACATTCCATAAGTGTCAAAGGCTTTTATTGACAATTACATTAAGTTAATGCAAAGGTCAATATTTGCAGTGTTGACGACCTTCTTTCAAGACCTCTGCAATCCGCCTGGCATGCTGTCAATTAACTTTCTGGGCCACATCCTGACTGATGGCAGCCCATTCTTGCATAATCAATGCTTGGGTTTGTCAGAATTTGTATGGGTTTTTGTTTGCCCACCCGGGCCTTTTGAGATCGGCCACAAGTTCTCAATGGGATTAAGGTCTGGGGAGTTTCCTGGCCATGGACCCAAACATTTCGATGTTTTGTTCCTGAGCCACTTAGTTTATCACTTTGCCTTATGGCAAGGTGCTCCATCATGCTGGGAAAAGCATTGGTGCGTCACCAAACTGTTCTTGGATGGTTGAGAGAAGTTGCTCTCGGAGGATGTGTTGGTACCATTCTTTATTCATGGCTGTGTTCTTAGGGCAAAATTGTGAGTGAGCCCCTCCCTTGGCTGAGAAAGCAACCCCATTCACTGAATGTGGTCTCATCATGCTTTACTGTTGGCATGACACAGGACTGATGTAGCACTCACCTTGTCTTCTCCGGACAAGGTGTTTTCCAGATGCCCCAAACAATCGGAATGGGGATTCATCAGAGAAAACGACTTTGCCCCGTCCTCAGCAGTCCAATCCATGGCATTTGCATCTGCCCCTGATGTTTTTCCTGGAGAGAGGTGGCTTCTTTGCTGCCTTCTTGACACCAGGCCATCCTCCAAAGTCTTCACCTCACTGTGCGGTGCAAATGCACTCACACCTGCCTGCTGCCATTCCTGGAGCAAGCTCTGCACTGGTGGTGCCCGATCCTGCAGCTGAATCAACTTTAGAGACGGTCCTGGTGCTTGCTGGACTTTCTTGAGCGCCCTGACGCTCTTCTTTCACAACAATTGAACCTCTCTCCTTGAAATGGTTGATTTAGGTGCAATCTTACTCAGCAGCAACTATCCTTGCCTGTGAAGCCCTTTTTGTGCAAAAGCAATGATGACGACACGTGTTTCCTTGCAGGTAACCATGGTTAACAGAGGAAGCAATGATTTAAGCACCACCCCTTCTTTTAAAGCTTCCAGTCTGTTATTCTAACTCAATCAGCATGACAGAGTGATCTCCAAGCCTTTGTCCTCGTCAACACTCTCACCTGTGTTAACTAGAGAATCACTGATATGATGGCAGCTGGTCCTTTTGTGGCAGGGCTGAAATGCGGTGGAAATGTTTTTGGGGATTAAGTTCATTTTCATGGCAAAAGAGGACTTTGCAATTTTGCAATTAATCTGATCACTCTTCATGACATTCTGGAGTATATGCAAATTCACATCATCAAAACTGAGGCAGCAGACTTTGTGAAAATTAGTATTTGTGTCATTCTCAAAACATTTGACCACGACTGTACACGTCTAAAAAATAGTTTAATCAGGTTTTGTCTGATGATTTATCACTAGCTGACTTTTTTTTTACCCACGAACATATTATTTTGTCCACCATGATGGGTTTAAGCAACATGAAGTAATTCTGTAACTACAGTAAAAGGACTCAAACATAGTGGGGATGGGTAAACACTCCATGTTGAAAGTGTGTTTATTATCTGTGTGTGCGTGTGTAAGTACCTGAGGGAAGGAATGTCTGTAATCTGTATCACCTGTCTCTTCCAGGAGGAGGAGGAGGCGGGTGAGGAGGTCTGGGGAACCCTGAGGGGACCATGGTCATGGAGGACAACCAGACTACACCTCCTCCTGAACCCACAGGAGGGAAACACAGCTGAACAGCACAGGACCACACACAGTCTCACTCGAGGTGAGCTCCACTGTAAACTACTGTCTGCATAGTATTAGGTCAGGACTCGTATCACAGTGTCTCAGGAGTAGAATTGCAATCTAGGATCAGTTTAGCCTTTTTTGATCATAATTAGAATATGTAGCCAGATGGGGACCTGATCCTCAATTTGAGACTTTGTGGATCCGGGCCCAGGTCTTGTATAGATTTTGTCTTAAGTGTGGGACTATGTCTTTGAGTTTATCAAACCATTAACAACATCTAACCAGTAGCAAATGAACGTACATGTTTGCATAGTACTCATAGCCATCCCTAATTGCTCAATCAGAAGATGCTCCATAGCAGGGTGCTCATATCAGATTTCTTGATCCAACATCCTCTCACTTTGTATCTCTTACAGTCAGTAGACATGGAGGATGGGGGTCTGATCTGCTGCTAGTCAAGAGAGAGACAATAGAAGATGGATCAGAGAGCATTGAACTGCTGAGTGGAGTAAAGATGGGGAAAGGTAAGGGAGAAATACATATAGCCTACATACAGTAAATAGATCTTCCAATGGGAATAGTGATGCCACCTGACTTTCTTTGTCTGAATTCTCTTTATTCATTCATTAAGTGAAATCAATACAACATATATTTAGCATATAAAAACACACATTATAATGTATGAACTTGACCAGGTAATTGACCAAAAAAAACTCCAGATGTAGAGTTTTTTCTCTCCCATATTTTTAGTCTATTTTCTAACCTCTTCTTGTAGGTGGTTGGCTGGAGACTAACAGAGATTGGGCAGCCGTCTTGGATTCCCAGACCCAGACCGGGGAGCACGCCAAGGGCCCAGGGAATAACACAACTGAGCAGGCCAGGACCAGAGGCGACACAGTGGAGGTCAGTGGATGGACAGCGTCCTCAACTCTGGGCTGGGGAACAACACTGTTAACCAACCAGAGAAACAGACAGTTGATCACAAAACAACATCCAAACTTAGTCTCCATGACAACAGACTGGCTGAGACTAGGGCAAGGCGTAGATTTGATCCGGGACAGGAGGTGACCGTATGCGGCGGGGAGAACAGACGCTACTAGCATGCTCCGTCCTGCTCCTATAGTTGTGATTCAGAGAGACTGATGGCCTCGGTTAACCCCCTAACACAGTGGTCACTTTTCTGAGTCAAAATGCAAGCCTTAAAAATGTAAGCCTATGCAACACTGAACCTATTAAAAAACAGTACTGTATGAATGAGGTTTGTGCAGTAGGCTTTAGGCCCAACACATTAACACCACATATTGGCTTTACTTGACTTGCTCCGATGAACAGAGAAAGTGAAATATTCTTCAATATAAAAAAACAACGCAAGCCTATCGATACACTTTCCTACTCATTCATTACAACTGCAGTGCTGGTTGTAGGTGCGAGAAGAAGGAAGAATGCACATTTTATTGCTTATAAAAGTGTTGAATACATAAGTGTTGACAGTGCTGAGTAAGAACTTAGGAACATGAACTCACTCATAAAAACAGCACCTCTTTGCTGTATTGTTGACAGTCTCTCTCTAGTCATGATTTTAAAAGTTTTTACATCTCACAGTATCAACTCCTGTAGCTTTCTTTTAAGCCTCTCGTTACTGCAGAACCACGGTAATCTGAGCCATCCGATTGGCGAGGTAGGCCTATAGTGCACTTGATTTGCTCTCCGCCTGCCGGCAAGGGCGAGGTTGTACCTTCAAACACATGCAATGGTTCAAAATGGGAACACCGTGATGCACCTACAGCCAACAGCGCCAGACAAATAATAATAAATGGAACGCAGGCTTTATCATTGGGTTTTTTACAGAACTGTTCGCCATCGACTAGGAATGCATTGGGAGATCGACAGGTTGGTGACCACTGCCCTAACAGGTGAATTTAGTCTCTATGACAACCTCGCTGAGACCAGGGCGAGCGCAGATTTGGTCTGCGGGGACGGGGAGGTGTTTGTATACGGCGGGAGAGAACAGACACAGACTCGCTAGCGGTGCTCCGTCCCTGCTCCTATAGTTGTGATTCAGAGAGACTGATGGCGCCTCAGGTTAACCCCTAACAGTGCTGCCTTCAGCCTGACTTCTATAGGATCTATCAACTGGAACATGGACCCTGTGACAACACAGACACTCCCTGGCCTTCATCCTCCTCACACTCTCCTAATGTAAAACCAGAACTCAGACAATGCCAGAACCTCAACAATAAATGGCTGCACAAACCCATTGACAAATGACAGTAGTAGTAATGCTATCAGTAGATCCGGTGGCAAAGAGAAGCACTTCTAGTGTCTCATTCTGTGGGAAAGCCTTCAGTTTCCCCAAACAGGTGGAGATCCAGCCAGAGGATGCACATGGGGGGGAGAATCTGTTTGGTTGCCACCTTGCCAGGCAGAGTTTCTCCCACTCGTCCAAGATTGAAGAGGCACCAGAGGATCCACACCGGGAGAAACCCTCCAGCTGCCCCCCAGTGTGAGAAGAGGTTCTCCCACAAGCACCAGCTGAAGATGCGCCTGAAGATGCACACAGAAGAGAGGCGTTTCCTGTACTCACTGCGGAAAGAGGTTCTCAGAGAGAAGGAGCTACCTGAGGATACACCAGCAAAAAAATACACACGGCCCATGAGTAGTGACATGTAATGTAGTACTAGTTTGTTCGTTTGTAGTTAATTCTTCGGTTTTGGATGTAGTAGGGAACTGGATGAGGTGAACTGAGGAAAGAATGAGTATGATGAGGCAGGAGTTGATGATATGGTGATGGTTGTGTGATGGTGTCTGTAGAATGCTTCACTGATGAAAAGTGATAACTATGTCCCTTTAGCTTTTATAGTGAGGTAAGGATAGTACCTCAATTCATGTTTACTTGACATAAAGTAGTGAAGATGTGTGTAATGTAATGTTGAACCTTTTCCAAAGTATTCTAAAATTAATTTTATCAAAGTGAGGGTACCAGATTTTACAGAAAGCTAAAGTGTTACCATAGTGAGAAAATTATTCTACTTGTCAAATGTATTGTTTTGTGCACTAAAAGTACTGTACTTCATGTTATGTGAGGGCTATGACCATTTGTTGCAATTAATACAAAATCAACTCGGCTGACTGACTTGGTTATTTTTGTATCATTGCAGGGTCTCGTTTCCCTTATCAGTCGAACCAAAACATTCACACTTCATTCTTGAATCAACACATGGACATTTCTTTTATAATAAACTCCAATGGCTCCATATTGTTAGTACTTGAATCACAGTGTTAGAGATGGGCTTGACTGTAGTTAACATTTTATAATATAATGTCATGTTTCTGTTTGTACAGCAAAGAGTTTCTTATATAAACCTTTATATGCTCTTCTGTACAATTTGTGTTTATAGTCTGCAGTCCATGAAGACCTGCTGATCTCGTGTTACTGGCGGGAGAGACTGGACCTCTGAAGCGGCTGGTCACAATCCCTGGCCCCCGGATCAGACCCTGGATCGAGCCGTCCCTCTTCCTTCCCGAGTCAGAACCAGGGCCGGAACCACCGAGGGACAGAGACTCCCCCCACAACCACTACACAGAACACAACCAGTGGACAGGTGGAATGAACCACCTCAGTCCTGGTGGTCATCAGAGACAGAGGCTCCAGTCTGCAGCACAGACCCTTCTCTTCACAGTCTCAGTGCAGGGATGAAGCAGGGCCTGGGGGCTGATAGAGATATACCCTCCTGTTCCTATGATACAAACACCACAGTATCTATGCTGAACAGAGCAGGTCATCCTGGGCTTCAGCCTTCAGAGAGAGTGGTGGGAGAGCCCCCTGGTGGGAGTCTATCAGCAAGTCTGTCTTTTCCTTCAGGGTCTCATCTAATGTGCCTGGTGACTGGGTTCATAGAAGGCCTGGACCTGGGTCTAGCCTTCCCTCAGTTACCTCATGGTTACCCAACCAATACAGACGGAGTCAGGATGGCGTTCACCACAAGAGGTACCTAGCCTATAACACAGCACACAATCTCAACAACACCCAAACAATGTGCTAGAGGTCAAGGAGAGAGCTCAAAGACTAACCACCTGAGGGTGGTGGCTCCTGCTTCTACCTCCTCTGGTGTCATTGGATCACAACGTGGGAGGCCGAGTGTTAGGTTGGACGCTGACAAGCCTATGCCTGCCCCACGTGTGGGAAGCGTTTCACTGAGGCAAACTATGTGAAGAGGCACCAGACCGTTCACACCAAGGGAGGCCCTTCAAGTGCAAACTATGTTACAAGAGCTTCGCCTTCCTGAGTAACCTTATCAGGCATAAGAGTGTCCACAATGGGAAGAAATCGTAGCATTGTGGCTTGAGATGTACAGGGATATCTGAGAACCATTCTTTAGCTGACATAATATAATTATCATGTGAAGTGTATTGGGGAAAGAGGTTAATTAAACACATACCCCTCCTTAACCCTTTAACTGTGTAAATACCTGTTTTTAGAGACATAAATCTAGGCTAGAACAGGAGTTGAATATTTACCTTACTGAGGATGGAATAAAGTCATTATTTTCTACTCTATTCTTGCTAACACACTGTTCTTTCTAAACAAGTCTGCTCTGAGCTTGAAAGATGCTGATCATAGATTTGATGTGTAATGTAATAAGCAGTACAATTTTCAAAGAACAGTGCGCATTCCTTTTCGTTTAACCACACCCTTTGAGCTATGACACCAACCAAAAAGACCCTCTTCTTCAGTGTTAACGGAATCGCTGTGTGTTTAACTGTAGGGGTAGCCTTGTTGCTGGGATCAGTGTCCAGTGAGAGAATGGTAGGTTGAGGTTGTACAGAAGGTGTCGTATGCTGAGGCAGTGAAGAGAGTAGTAGAGGAAGATCCAGGGCAAGGGGATCCTAAGAGGATCCCTGTGAGTAGGCCCAGGCCAATAGAGAGTGATAGGAATAACGTGTGCTTGAAAGGTTGCTTCTTAGCGCTCATTGTCATGGTTATCAACTGTACCGCAGAAATGGAACCTAAATCACGAAAATATATGTTGTGGTAGCTGCAGAGAAGAAATTGGGTGTATTACGTGATTTTACTGCAGAAGATTTACAAGGTGAGTTGAACGATAGTGTCCCGTCCTCCCAGGCTGCTGGCCTGGTGTAGGATCAGATAGGGAAAAGGGTAATTGAATAGTGGTGAAGTTGAATGGTTGTGGGTAAGTTGCTAGGGCAATTTTTTCTTCCCTTTTTTGTGTAACAAAGTGTCTTAAATTCACACTCCAGAACAGTAGGCGGACACAGCCCACACATTAGGTGGCGCATGCACCTCTATCGAATGTTTATGGACCAGCATAATACCAAGAATAAGGCTGTGACCTCTCCGATTTCCTTTCAAAATAAAAGTTCCGCAATGAAGATGGTACAAAATATTACAAATGGTTTATGTTTTTTTTTTGCTGATATTAACTTTTTGTGTACCTAATCGTTTCCTATGACCAAAAAAATCACTAACCTCGAATTTGGATGAAGAATTCTACTTCAACAAGACGGTGACGCAGGACATTCTGCTCAACCCTGGACCAAACCCTAATCCCAGAGACTCGGAAGAGAAAGACTCACAAGAGAGGCCTGCATGCAGGCACCCTACCGAAACTACTTTGGCGAGTAAATGGCATGAGGAGTTTAAACAGGCAAAGCGTCAATACAAGACTAAGATCGAATCCTACTCCCGCTCTGACGCTTGTTGGATGTGGCAGGGCTTGCAAACTATCACGGATTACAAAGGGAGTATGCGCTGACCAGCTGAAAAGTGTCTTCACTGGCATTTTCAACCTCTTCCTGACCCAGTCTGTAATACCTACATGTTTCAAGCAGACCACCATAGTCCATGTGCCCAAGAACGCCAAGGTAACCTGTCTAAATGACTATCGCCCAGTAGCACTCACATCTGTAGCCATGAAATGTTTTGAAAGGCTGGTCATGGCTCACATCAACACCATCATCCCAGACACCTTGGACCCACTCCAATTCGCATACTCCCCAACATCCACAATTCATCTCTATTGCTTTCTACCCTGCCCTCTCCCACCTGACAAGGAACCCTATTAAATGCTGTTCATTGACTACAGCTCAGCTTTAAACACCCTAGTCCCTCCAAGCTCATCACTAACTAAACCCTGGAACTAACACCTCCCTCTGCAACTGATCCTCGTCCTGATGGGCCGCCCCCCAGGTGGTGGGGTTAGCAAAATATCTGCCACGCTACCCTCACTCAGGGGGCCCTTCGGGGGTGCGTGCTTAGTCCCCCTCCATACTCCCTGTTCACCCACCTTGTGCTTCACACGACTCCAACACCATCATTGTTTGCTGACGACCACATTAGGCCTATCCCACATCATGAACACCTTCGGGAGGGGTCAGAGACCTGCAGTTGTTGGCAGGAGAACAACCTCTCCCTCACTCAGCAAACACAAGCTGATCGTTCACTACAGGAAATGCGCCAGCTCCCATCTTTCCATCGACAGGGCTGTATTGGAGCGGGTCAAGAGCTTCCAAGTTCCTCGGTGTCCACATCACCTAGGATCTTCATGGTCCACACACATCACACAGTCATGAAGAGGGCATGACACTGTCTTCCCCCTCAGGGGGCTGAAAAGATTTGGCATTCGCCCTCAGATCCTCAAAGGTTCTACACTGCACCGTTAGAGCATCTCACTGTTCATCACCGTTGGTTGCAGCTGCTTCGCATCCGACCGCAAGGCACTACAGAGGGTATGTCGCCCATACATCACTGGGACCCTCCCTGCCATCTAGGACCTATATTATGTCCAGTTTCTTCCAGATGTGCGCTTGCATTCACCTAAGAAGTTCAGTCTTGGTTTCATCAGACCAAGAGAATCTTGTTTATCATGGTCTGAGAGTCCTTTATGTCCTTTTGGCAAACTCCAAGTGGGCTGTCATGTGCCTTTTACTGATGAGTGGCTTCTGTCTGCCACTCTACCATAAAGGCCTGATTGGTGGAGTGCTGCAGAAATGGTTGTCCTTCTGGAAGGTTCTCCCATCTCCACAGAGGAACTCTGATCTTCAAGTACCATCGGTTCTTGGTCACCTCCCTGACCAAGGCCCTTCTCCCCGATTCCTCAGTTTTGCCCGGCCAGTCTGGGAGGGTCTTGGTGTTCCCCACTTCTTCCATTTAAGAATGATGAGGCCCTGTGTTCTTGACCCTTCAATCTAACTTTTTGTACCCTTCCCCAGATCTGTCTTACACAATCTTATCGGATCTCTCCTTCTCATGTTTTTTTCTCTGACATGCACTGTCAACTGTGGGACCTTATTTAGACAGGTGTGTGCCTTTTCAAAATCATCTCCAGTCAATTGAATTTACCACAGGTGGACTCCAATGAAGTTGTAGAAACATCTCAAGGATGATCAATGAAACAGGATGCACCTGAGCTCAATTTCAAGTCTCTATAGCAAAGGGTCTGAATACTTATGTACATAAGGTATTTCTGTTTTTATTTTTTTATAAATGTGCAAAAAATTATAACCTGTTTTCGCTTTGTCATTATGGGGTATTGTGTGTAGATTGATGAGGATTCTTTTTATTTAATCAATTTTAGAATAAGCTGTAAAATAACAATGTGGAAAAAGTGATGGGGTCTGAATACTTTCCAAATGCACTGTATCTACCTCAATTACCTCGTACCCCTGCACTCGGTACTGGTCGGTACTGTACCCTGTTATATAGCCAAGCTATCGTTACTCATTGTGTATTTATTGTTACGTTTATTATTACTTTTCTATTATTTCTCTATTTTCTTTCTCTCTGCATTGTTAGGAAGGGCCCATTAGTAAGCATTTCACTGTTAGTCTACACCGGTTGTTTACGAAGCATGTGAAGTATAACATTTTAAGTAATGATTACTAGATAGTTATTATGGTAACAACAGTAATACAAATAACAAAACATTATTCATAATGCTACTTTTAATAATTTAGTAATAACAATATTAATAATACAATTATTATTGTAATTATAATAATCAACTTTAGAAAACATTTAAATCCCATTGTTATTTATCCCATTTGTTTGTTCAGTACGTTTTTCATATTGGACATACATACACATTGCACCATACACAACTTCCTGTACATTGTGTCACAGTAAAAGAGGGGGGAGGGGGGAAGGGTCCATTCTACTCAGGAGCACTTCTAGTTTCCAAATACTTATGTAATAGGAGAACACAATAGCTCAAACTGTAACCAGGATCCATGCAACTGTCACTCCAAAAGTTAGCTTTTACGCAGAGATCTGAAACACTTAATGCAGTCATAGGGAAGGGCGAAACCTAGTCAGTTGCACAACTGAATGCGTTCAACTGAAATGTGTTTTTTGCATTTAACCCAACCACTCTGAATCAGAGAGGTGCGGGGGGCTGCCTTTATCGATGCCTACGAATTGTGTGAGGGGTAGGAATGGGCGGATTTCTACATTCCCTTCTCCGGCCGTTGAATTGGGCAGTTCAATGGTGAGAAATGTCTCAGTCCCTGGAGCAAAAACGTTGTGCTATCCAGGAGCAAGAGTCCAGGACATCAAAAAGCTGCTCCCAAACATTTTAAACCAGCATCAGGAAATTGAGTCTATCATAGTTCATGTGGATTGAATGGCAGCTCAGAACAGCTGAAGATGGATTGTAAACAACTGTTGGTGTCAAGCAGTGACCCAATCAAACACCCCCATAATATCTGGCCCTCTGCCCTCCCTAAATCATTTCAGCATACTTTTAGCCCTCCATAACTGGCAACGAGACTATTGCAGCTCTGTGGGTGTAACATTTATTGACAATTTTTATACCTTCTGGAAAGAAAACTTGTTTTATAAGGAGGATGGGATCCACCCTAATAATTTGGGTTCCTGGATCCTTTCACAGCATTATAAGGCTGCACTGAGACAATGACTTATCAATGACCCAAGCCCAGCTCAGTTAATCCCTACCATTGTGTCGCTGAGTTGTCATAATGCTTCAGCAAATGCACATTATCCAAGGGCGTTGGAAGATACAATGTAAGTAACCTAATTTATGTCCCTCTTACTGCCCTGAATGCCTCTGCTGATCGCACAGCTTTTGTATGCAGTAATCATGAGCCTATGAACCAGAGTTAACATATGTAGCTTAAGAAACAAGGTTCATGAAATCAATAATTTGCTAGTAACAGATGACATTCATATTCTGACAATCTCTGAAACTCACTTAGATAAAACCTTTGATGATACAGTGGTAGCAATACATGGTTATAACATGACAGAAAAGACAGTAATATGGCTACAGGTTCATCTGCCTCACCCAAAGCCCATTCTGGTGGGAAGCTGCTATAGACCACAAAGTGCTAACAGTCAGTATCTAGATAACGTGTGAAATGCATGATAATGTATGTGATATCAACAGAGAGGTATATTTTCTGGGTGATTTAAATATTGACTGGCTTTCATCAAGCTGCCCACTCAAGAAAAAAGCTTCTAACTGTAAATAGTGCCCGCAACCTGGTTCAGGTTATCAGTCAACCTACCAGGGTAGTTACAAACAGCACAGGAATGAAATTACATTTTACATTTGAGTCATTTAGCAGACGCTCTTATCCAGAAGCGACTTACAGTTAGTGAGTGCATACATTTTTTTCATACTAAAATCATCAACATGTATGGATCACATCTTTACTAATGCTGCAGAAATTTGCTTTAAAGCAGTATCCAAATCCACCCGCAGTAGTGATCACAATATAGTAGCCGTATCTAGGAAAATCAAAGTTCCAAAGGCTGGGCCTAATATAATGTATACGAGGTCATAGAAAACGTTTTGTAGTGATTCCTATGTTTTTTTTGTTGGTCTGTGGTGTGTAATGAGGAGCAACCAGATGCTGCACTTGACACATTTATGAAATTGCTTATCCCAGTTACTAATAAGCATGCACCTATTAAGATAATGACTGTAAAAACTTACATCCCAGTGGATTGATGAGGAATTGAAAAAATGGTATGGTTGAGAGGGATAAGGCAAAAGGAATGGCAAGTAAGTCTGGCTGCACAACCAATTGGCAAACATACTGCAAATTGAGAAATCATGTGAATAAACTGAATAAAAAGAAGTAGAAACTACACTATGAAACAAAGATAAATGACAAAGAATGATAGTAAAAAGCTTTGGAGCAGCTTAAATTAAATTGGGGCAAAAAGGCAAACTCAGCTCCATCATTCATTGAATCAGATGGCTCATTCATCACAAAACCCACTGATATTGCCAACTACTTTAATTATTTTTTAATTGGCAAGATTAGCAAACTTAGGCATGACATGCCAGCAACAAACGCTGACACTACACATCCAAGTATAACTGATCAAATTATGAAAGACAAGCATTGTAATTTTGAATTCTGTAAAGTGAGTGTGGAAGAAGTGAAATAATTATTGTTGTCTATCAACAATGACAAGCCACTGGGGTCTGACAACTTGGATGGATAATTACTGGAGGATATTAGCGGACAATATTGCCACTCTTATTTGCCATATCTTCAATCTAAGCCTACTAGAAAGTATGTGCCCTCAGGCCTGGAGGGAAGCAAAAGTCATTCCGCTACCCAAGAATAGTAAAGCCCCCTTTACTGGCTCAAATAGCTGACCAATCAGCCTGTTACCAACCCTCAGTAAACTTTTGGAAAAAAATGTTTGACCAGATACAATGCTATTTTACTGTAAACAAATTGACAACAGACTTTCAGCACGCTTGTAGGGAAATACATTTAACAAGCACAGCACTTACACAAATGACTGATGATTGGCTGAGAGAAATTGATGATCAAAAGATTGTGGGAGCTGTTTTGTTAGACTTCAGTGGGGCTTTTGACATTATCGATCATAGTCTGCTGATGGAAAAACCTATGTGTTATGGCTTTACACCCCCTGCTATATTGTGGATAAAGAGTTACCTGTCTAACAGAACACAGAGGGTGTTCTTTAATGGAAGCCTCTCCAACAAAAATCCAGGTAGAATCAGGAATTCCCCAGGGCAGCTGTCTAGGCCGCTTACTTTTTCAATCTTTACAAATGACATGCCACTGGCCTTGAGTAAAGCCAGTGTGTCTATGTATGCGGATGACTCAACACATATACACGTCAGCTACTACAGCGACTGAAATGACTCCAAAGCGTAACAAAGAGCTGCAGTTAGTTTCAGAATGGGTGTCAAGGAATAAGATAGTCCTAAATATTTAAAAACTAAAAGCATTGTATTTGGGACAAATCATTCAGTAAACCCTAAACCTCAACTAAATCTTGTAATGAACAATGTGGAAAATTGCTTAGAATAACCCTGGATTGTAAACTGTCATGGTGAAAACATGTTGATACAACAGTAGCTAACATGGGGAGAAGTCTGTCCATAATAAAGCGCTGCTCTGCCTGTTTAACAACACCATTAACAAGGCAGGTCCTACAGGCTCTGGATTTTGTCGCATCTGGACTACTGTTCAGTCATTTGGTCAGATGCCATAAAGAGGGACCTCTGAAAATTACAATTGGCTCAGAACAAGGCAGCATGGCTGGCCCTTAAATGTACACAGAGAGATAACATTAATAATATGCATGTAATCTCTCATGGCTCAAAGTGGAGGAGAGATTGACTTCATCATTACTTGGTTTTGTAAGAAGTGTTGACATGCTGAATGCACCTTGGTGTCTGTTTAAACTACTAGCACACAGCTCTGACACACATGCATACCCCACAAGACATGCCACCAAAACAGATAGAAATACACCTTATGTAACAGCAGGGACTGTGAGGAGACACACAGGCACAGACACACATATACATGATAAGACACGCACTCTACACACACGTGCACATGGATGTTGAATTGTAAATATGTGGTGGTGGAGTGGTGGCCTGAGGGAACACACTGAATGTGTTGGGTAAGGTGTTATGAAATGTAATGTCATGTAGTATTTTAAACTGTATGTAACCGTCTTATGCTGCCAGACCGCAGGGGGATCCATAATAAATACAAAACGTCATCGGTGCCCAGGGAGCAGTTATTGTTGGGGGTTAACTGCCTTGCTCAAGGGCAGAACAGCAGATTTTTCCACCTTGCTGGCTCGGGGATTCGAACCAGCTACCTTTCAGTTACTGGCCCAACGCTCTTAATAGCTAGGACACCTGCCGCCCGGTTGTGTGTTATAGGTGTTATGCACAGCCTTAGACGGATATAATTGACGCCTAGGCTATAATAGTCTACATCATTTTGGGGGGAACACAAGCAGTTTTGGACTGAGGTCAAGTGATCCGACAGTCGCAAAACGCGGTCAAGCCATCCCCGTATTCAATCTTCCATAATCAAAAATATACCAAATCATTTATTTAATTTTGCCGCTTATCAAAAATGACTTTATCACAGGTACAGTGAGGCTGCAGTAGCCTAACAGTGGTGCTGTTTAGCACCTTTAAAATTGTTAAAGCAAGACGTGTTTGCAGTCATGACAAACACAGCTTCACAGATCTAAGTGAGCTTGATGTTTTTTTTCTATTTAATTAAAGAAACATTATAAATAGATGCGTTAAATAAGTACATTTTCTTGGTCTATCCCCACATTTTGTTTTAAGTAGTTATATTAGTGAACTTTGATGACCCCTATGTTAAAAAAATTTTTTGTAAAAATAGCTGGTAGATTTTAAAAATGTGTGCCACAAGTAAATCAATAATCCATTGTTATTAACATTGCAAAGCATAGCATTCCCATATTATGCCAGCTCCAAGATGGGGAAAATAAAAGTTGTCCTATTATAGTGAACATTGAGGGATTCTAATTCAAAATTAACACAGTAAAAACAGATCGCAAACACATTGTGACATCTGTGCCACTAGTAGATCAATAATCCATTGTCATTAACATTGCAAAGCATATTATGCCAGCTACAACATTGGAAAAACACTAGTTTACTGTATGTTACAGTCAGCTTTGAGGTAACATAATTAAATGAACACCCGTAAAAATGGATGGTAAACATTTTGTCATGTGTGCCACGAGTAGATAAATAATCCATTGTCTTTAACATTGCAAAGCATAATGCTACCCATATTATGAAAGCTACACGTTAGGAAAAACACTAGTTTATTGTATATTACGGTGAACTTTATCATTTGAACACAATTTAAACATTTTGTCACGTGACACTAGTAGATCAATAATAGTGTGATTAACATGACACACCATTGCTTCATGTGATCTTGGGGAAGAAATTGAAGAAGATGAGAGGAGGATGTACACCATTGAAGCCAATGAACAGAAAAGGAGCAGAAGAGACTCCAACCTGACTGCTGGAAGAGAGAACCAATTCGGAGAGGACACACACACACCAATTCTCTGTAGCCTCTTGCATGGTGTTAGTTTCAATACTTGCCACTTGGAACTGTCCCTAAGATTAACCTCTCCTGTCTCTCTCTCCCTTACAGGGGAACTATGAGGCGCAGACACAGGAGGCATAAGGCAGATGACAGGAGAAAAGAGAGGGAGGTGATAGAGGGGAGGACAAACAGAGAAGAGGTGTTGTCCAGGGGCTGAAGACACGTGCCCGAACCAGCCCCCTGCACACCTGATCTGAGGACACATACGTTATTTCATTCTTTTTAAATGTGTATAGTGTAGTAGAGTTCTTAAGCTATCTAGAATGGTATCATGTTGGGGGTTAAGACAATGGGATGATTCTGTAAGACAAATAATAAATGGAGTTCAGGTTATTTTTGTGGTAATTCAGGTATTTAATGTATTATCACATTTCACTTGTTTGTCTTAGAATGCACTCAGTGCCTTCGGAAAGTATTTAGACCCCTTGACTTTTTCCACATTGTTACGTTACAGCCTTATCCTAAAATGGATTAAATAAATAGAAAATCCTCAGCAATCAACACACAATACGCCATAATGACAAAGCAAACACAGGTTTTAATACATTTTGCAAATGTATTAAAAATAAAAAACAGAAATACCTTATTTACATTAGTATTCAGCCCCTTTGCTATGAGACTCGAAATTGAGCTCAGGTGCATCTTGTATCCATTGATCATACTTGAGATGTTTCTACAACAATTGAAGTCCACCTGTGGTCAATTTAATTGATTGGAAATGATTCGGAAAGGCACACACCTGTCTATATAAGGTCCCACAGTTGACAGTGCATGTCAGAGCAAAAACCAAGCCATGAGGTCGAAGGAATTGACCGTAGAGCTCCGAGACAGGATTGTGTCGAGGCACAGATCTGGGGAAGGGTACAAAAACATTTATTCAGCATTGAAGGTCCCCAAGAACACAGTGGCCTCCATCATTCTTAAATGGAAGATGTTTGGAACCACCAAGACTCTTCCTAGAGCTGGCCGCCCGGCCAAACTGAGCAATCGGGGGAGAAGGGCCTTGGTCAGGGAGGTGACCAATAACCTGATGGTCACTCTGACAAAAGGCACTTAAAGACTCTCAGACCATGAGAAACAAGATTCTCTGGTCTGATGAAACCAAGATTGAACTCTTTGGCCTGAATGCCAAGCGTCACGTCTGGAGGAAACCTAGCACCATCCCCTACGGTGAAGCATGGTGGTGGCAGCATCATGCTGTGGGGATGTTTTTCAGTGGCAGGGACAGGGGAGACTATTCAGGATCAAGGCAAAGATGAACAGCGCAAAGTACAGAGAGATCCTTGATGAAAACCTGCTCCAGAGCGCTCAGGACATCAGACTGGGGCGAAGGTTCACCTTCCAACAGGACAACGACCCTAAACACACAGCCAAGACAACGCAGGTGTGGCTTGGGACAAATCTCTGAATGTCCTTGAGTGGCTCAGCCAGAGCCCGGACTTGAACCCGATCTAACATCTCTGGAGAGACCTCAAAATAGCTGTGCAGCAACGCTCCCCATCGAACCTGACAGAGCTTGAGAGGATCTGCAGAGAAGAATGGGAGAAACTCCCCAAATACAGGTGTGCCAAGCTTGTAGCGTCATACCCAAAAAGACTCAACGCTGTAATCGCTGCCAAAGGTGCTTCAACAAAGTACTGAGTAAAGGGTCTGAATACTTATGTAAATGTGATATTTCCGTTTTTTTGTTTATTATAAATTAGCAATAAATGTGCATAAATACACAGGGTGTTCTTGCATATATGAATACATTAACATAAAAGGGAGTAACAGGGCTGCAACCACCAAACACTTGCTCCATCTACCCTACCTGTAATCACCTGCACTGTCTAGACTGCCTCATTAATTACTGCTGTTGTCACGTTCTCTTGCATAATTCAACAAGTGAGTTAAAAATCAACATGCTTGGCTCTAGATTACACCTATCTGAACATACTTTACATTGCAAGATCAGACGTAATATCACTATAACCCAAGTATTTTTAGAAGTTGCTTTCATTTCAGTGCATCTAATTTCAACTGTATTAACTGATTACTTTCAAAATTCCACAAAAAATGAACACCCATCAAAATAAAATTATCTTTCTTCTCTTTCTTGTGATGTACAGAGCCTTCAGAATGTATTCACACCCCTTGAGTTTTCCACATTTTGTTGTGTTACAACCTGAATTTAAAATGGATTAAATTGCAATTTTTTGTAACTGGCCTACAAACAATACCTCATATTATCAAAGTGGAATCATGTTTTTGAAAGTTTAACAAATTTGTTAAAAAGGAAAAGCTGAAATATCTTGAGTCAATAATTATTCAACCCCTTTGTTATGGCAAGCTTAAATAAGTTCAGGAGTAAAAATGTGCTTCACAAGTCACATAATAAGTTGCATGCACTCACTCTGTGTGCAATAATAGTATTTAACATGATTTTTGAATGACTACCTCATCTCTGTAACCCATCTCTGTACCCCACACATACAATTATCGGTAAGGTCCCTCTGTCGAGCAGTGAATTTCAAACACAAAGACCAGGGAGGTTTTCCAATGCCTCACAAAGAAGGGTACCTATTGGTAGATGGGTTAAAAAACAAACAGACATTGAACTTCCCTTTGAGCATGGTGAAGTTGTTACACTTTGGATGGTGTATCAATACACTCAGTATACGCACATCACTGAGTACCACTCTTCATATTTTCAAGCATGGTGCTGGCTGCCTCATGTTATGGGTATGTTTGTCATTGGCATAGGAGTTTTTTTAGGATAAAGCACAGGCAAAAGCTAAGCACAGGCAAAATCCTAGAGGTTCAGTCTGCTTTCCAACAGACACTGGGAGGAGACCAATTCTAAAACACAATGCCAAATATACACTGGAGTTGCTTACCAAGACGATATTGAATGTCCCTGAGTGGCCTAGTTACAGTTTTGACTTAAATCGGATTGAAAATCTATGGCAAGACATGAAAATGGCTGTCTAGCAATGAACAACAACCAACTTGACAGAGATTTAAGAATTTTAAAAAGAATAATGTGCAAATATTGTACAATCCAGGTGTGCAAAGCTCTTAGAGACGTACCCAGAAATATTCAAAGCTGTAATTGCTACCAAAGGTGATTCTAACATGTATTGACTCAGGGGTGTGAATACTTATGTAAATTTGATATTTCTGTATTTAATTTTCAATACATTTGCAAAAAAACAACAACTATGTTTTCACTTTGTCTTATGGGGTATTGTGTGTAGATGGGTGAGAGAGAAACAACGATATAATCCGCAAAGTACAGAGAATCCTATTTGAATTCAGGCTGTAACACAACAAAATGTGGAATAAGTCAAGGGGTATGAATACTTTAAATCCCCAACGAAGCTTTAGCATTCGTATAAGTTCAACGGAGAGCCAATGTATCCCATTGAGCCCATTTCAGCCATTACTGGGGTGTGTTTGACAGGTAATGAAAAAAAAATCTGCAGTGTGGGGTTCTATTTTCTCATAACTAGATGTGATGACTAGCTTAGAAGGAATGCATTAATGATTAAACATAATGGGTTTGTACTGTACTGATATAAATTGTTTCACATAACAAGCTGTGATTCATGTGAGGAACGTTAGGGGGTAGGATGAGATAAGACTTGTATTTCTCACAGACACGAACACTGCCTCTTTGTGATCTGTGAACCGTCCAAGGACGTAGGTACAAAGAGTACAGGGGACATTGTCTATGGGTGCTGACTCTACAGGTTGTGATGATAACAACTTATGCCTGGCAACAGTGTGCAATGGTAAAGCGCCAAGGGGCTGGGACCAGCCTGTGCGTCAACGATTGGCTGAGTAAGTCTAAACCACGCTCAGTCTCTACCCTGATAGGCCCAGCAGGGAGTGGGAACTATCTCTGTCAGAGTATTTGAAGAAGAACTTAGAACAATGGATCAGTTCTCTGAGTGCCCTGCGTGGTATTTCAGTGGACCCGTATATACGAACATCATATTTACCATTGAAGTGTTTTGCATTAATTAAAATACTAGTCTATTTTAGAAGACGTGTATTGACCTCTTTTGTTCCTATACCAGATTTGAATTGACGCAACTTAACAAATGGTGACCCCGACGTGATTTGGTAGAAGGGACTTCGCTGGGTATTGTCCGGGCCATTGGACATCTCTGTCATTGAACGGTGTGTTTCACAAAGAGTCCGGACTACTAAAAACAGGTAAGCAGACACCTATTGTTATATAACTAAAGTTCTGCACATTGGCTTTATCCAAATTAATTTTGTGAAACACCTGTTTGATGTAAGTGAACTAAATTATGGAATTATTATGAGTAGATAAGCACCATATTGTGACATGCAAACCTTTGATGAATGTGATGTTAAACCATGGTACCATAGAGTATTGTTCTACCGGCAAGGTCCGTAACTATGAGGGTACGGCTAGGTTCGAGAAAATACTGACATCTATCGGCAAGGTCCGTAACTGCGAGGGTACCGGCTAGGTTCAAAGATACAGGGAATAATTGACTTAAGTAATTGCTATCGGCAAGGTTCGTAACTACGTGGGTGCGGCTAGGTTCGAAGAATTACACCAGCAAGGTCCGTAACTTCGAGGGTACGGCTAGGTTCGGGAAATTTTAGATAGTGTTGCGCTATGGCAAGGTCCGTAACTAGTACGGCTATGATCATAGGAGCACTTTAAAGTACACTATAGTGTTGCGCTTCGGCAGGGAGCTGTACTTGGGGGTACCGCCCAGATCGGAGGAGCACTTTAAAGTATAGGGTGTCGTATGCATGAGCGTGTGAATGATCCCAGTGTAATAAAATAGTGTTTGCAGACGAAATAAAAGAGTGAATGCGGGTTACTAAAATTAATAAACCTGTATACCTTGATAGAAAACTAATTAGGAATTAAAGATGTCTGTGGCTGTCCAAACTGTATAATTTGTGAATAACTATTGGGTTTGTGGTTGCTTAAACCGTATAACCCGTTAATAACAATTGGGAACATAAAGGTAAAATAATGAATAACTAGTATGACTAAACTGAAACGTTTGAACTGATATAACTGAACTGTAACGTTTGATGTTTGACATAGCATAATACTGGTTTTAAATAATTATGTTGAAGCAATTTGGTTTAGTATTTGATTTAACGTTTGATGTTTAACATAGCATAATACTGGTTTTAAATAATTATGTTGAGGCAATTTGGTTTATTATTTGATTTAACGTTTGATGTTTGACCCTGCAAAATATTGGTTAAATAATTAGACTGAAATAACTTGGTTTATCGTTGAAATATAAATATGCACGACTTTAACTAATTAGGTGGGAATAATTTGATTTAAATAAATAGACTAACGTACTTTAAATAAAGGCAGAATATTGGAAACGCTAAAACGAAAAACAGACAAAACCTGTTCCGACTGGACACAAAAGGAGGAAAACGCGAGGGGAGGGGCTGGAGACAGCGAGAGTGTGGCTATTGGAGAGTCAGGAAGGACTAGGGGGTGATTTGTGTCGATTGAGAATTGGCTAAAAACACCACGAACCGATTGTTTGAGAGGTACCTATACATTTCTAACGATATATCGTATGAACTTGCTCACCCGAACGTAGAGCGTACATCATGGGTGAGAAAGTAGAGAATATTTACATTTGCATTTTTGGTAATTTAGCAGATGCTCTTGTCCAGAGCGACTTGCAGGAGCAATTGTGGTTGGGTGCCTTGCTCGAGGGCACATCGGCAGATTTTTCGCCTGGTTGCCTCGGGGATTGGAACCGCGACCTCTCGGTTGCTGGCGCGGCACTCTTGGTCACTGGGCTACCTGCCGCCCCATATGAGTTTAAGGTTGTGCCGTTGTTTGATCATGTGATAAGGTTTAATGGGTAATCGGACCATAACTAATGTGGGTATGGAAGTAATGCATAAACAGTGGAGAGCCAATAGGGGGCTCCATTGAACTATTATGTTTTGCTGGGCATTTCGGTGGCATGAGGTGAAGTCTGTGTGTATGAGTGAATTCAACGGCTGGTGTGGGTGGTGACCGGATGCTACGGATTGTTTGGTTTGGTGATGTTGAATGGACGATTTGTAGCGTGTTTTGGGGTTAAATAGAAAGACTCACTTATTCAATAGAGAATGGGTGAAGGGAGAGAGCATTACTTTGTGTTGCTGAATGAGGTGAAAGCTAGTGCAGTTTTCATTTGGTGACGTCACTTGCTCTATGAACTGGAAGTATTTACTCTGAAAGCATCGCGGAATGTGTGGAGTGACTGGTGATGTATGTAGATGGTCCCTGGTTCGAACACAGGTAGGGACAGTGGGTAAAGCTTTCGCATTGGGGCTATAGACCTAGATTACTACGTGGATTGAGAAATGTGAAAGGTTGAATTAGATAGCTTAAGTAGAAGTATTCTAGAAAGGTCTATGAAAATATGTTACAAGGTCCCCTTGCGCCTTCCCCGTTGGATAGCAAGGGGAGGGGTGAGCGATAGTTCAAATAATAATATAATAGTAATGTGCCATTTGGCAGACACTTTTGTCCACAGCGACTTGCAGTCATGCGTGCATACATTTTTTTCTTTGTGTATGGGTGTATGGGTGGTCCCGGGGATCGAACCCACTACCTTGGCGTTACAAGCGCCGTGCTCTACCAGCTGAGCTACAGAGGATAGGAATATCATTAAATGTAATGCTTATCAATGA
Organism: Coregonus clupeaformis; assembly: GCF_020615455.1. Lineage (NCBI taxonomy): Eukaryota > Metazoa > Chordata > Actinopteri > Salmoniformes > Salmonidae > Coregonus > Coregonus clupeaformis. The sequence continues at coordinate 28,550 of NW_025534402.1, read as the reverse complement.
TAGCAAGTATTTGTTTTATTAATTAGGGCCTAATCAGAGAGAACAGTTAAAGAAATTGAATAGCGAACTGAAATGGTGATAGAGCTGTGAATATTGAGTTGAGGACAAAGGAGAATAATTTATGGCTCTGGTTAGCGGGAGAAAAAAATAAATAAAAAATAGAGACAGTCAAGCGAGTTGGGTTGAGCTGTGGGATTTCAAGTGGAGGTCTGAATGCTTGACTGGAAGGCAGTGCTTTGATACATTCTAATTGTTATTCCTTTATTCGATGGGTTGCTTGACGCCAGTGGTGTTACTTTTGATGTAACCGTGATTGTATTGGCTAAAAACTGAAATATGACATTTACAGGGGGGACAGGAACAATAGAAGGGGAGACAGATTTTCCTAGGGGGTTGATCAAATAATTGATAATGGATCATTTGAGATGAGATCACATGTAGCAGAGTTAGGGTAATCAATTAAATAACCATTGTATACTCGGGGAATTTTGAGTGGTTTTATGGATTAGTTATGAGGAATTAGATTGATACAAACAATTATTGATGGGTTAGGACTGGGGATATCTGTATCATGTTTTATGTGTACTACCATCTTTAGATTACTGATGGTAATTGAAGGTTAAAAAAAATTATAACCAGGAGAAAGAGAATTAGCTTATCTCATTGGAATGTTGCCCAGGGCTAGGGGGAGCAGTAGTGAAGTTAGGCAGTATTTAGGTCATAAAAGTGAGATACCAAATTAAGTGAGGCCTGGCTATTTGTGGTTGTTGTTTTTAAAATTGGGTTTTTCAAACAAAAAACAACACACCTAGTATGATGTTTATAAAGCCTTGTTGTTTCAATTTTGGGGGGTTTTCAGCAGGTCAAGGGTGATAGGTCTTAGAGGAGCACGCACAGTGAATTTTATGGAGTTTTTCGGTTTTTGGCTGAGTTTGGAGTATATATGATTTCTTATGAGAATGAATGTCATGAGGACTTAATGAACACTTGGGATAAGTAACATTTATGAAATATTTAGAATAATGGTAATGTTTGGTATACTATGGAATGGAACAGTTCGTTGAATAATTTAAATTGCCTCTGAACTCTGTTTTAACCTTCTGGTGTTAATTAATCATCCACACTAGTAAATTCCTAAAGGCATGAGAGGAGGACTTTAAGATAGTTTATTTTACTAAGTTGAGGGTAATTTATAATACTGTGAAAAGTGTGAAGAAGATTATAATTTAGTAATAATATATATGATTTGAACCATAAAATAGAGAGATAGCTTTCCCTGAATGAGGGATACCTGTTGCTAGTCAATTGTACTAATCTTGGATTACTTTTACGGGATAGAAGTAAATTGAGGTATTATCAAATGTTGTCATTTAAATTTCATTATTAGTATCCTTTAATAAACAACAAGTTGGTATTTGAAACTACATTTTAATGCAATGAGCTGCAGTAATCAGAGGAAGGCACAATCTAATGCAAAACAGCTATAACCTAGATCATTTATTTAGTAATGAGATCAGGAAGGGAGGAGCAATAAAGAAGCAAGGGACAGTCTAAAAAAATTAAATAAAAATAAGGGATGGCAATTGGATAATGAATTACCAATATTACCTAAGTGATTGTTTAGGTAGGTGGTAATATTGACACAAGAGCAGAACATGTGTCAAAGGGGGATGGTAGGATTAAATAATAAATATATATACGAAGGAGAGGACAAAATACTTTTGAAAAAACCCAACAAGAATAGAAATTGAGAGCTGAACATGTATGTGTGAAGATAGTTTATTAACCACACCCGTATGTCAGAGGTTTTGTGCCCCACAGGTGAACTAAAGGAGAAGGTGACCCACTCTATCTGACCAGGTGACTGGTGAGCATCCAGTCCCTAAAGAAGAAAAACTGGAAGCAGGACTGTTGGGAAGGGCCCTATCAGGTTATATTGGTCAATGCCTTTGCCATTGGAATAGCTGAGAGATCCGCCTGGGTGCATGTCACACACTGCAAAAGGTAAACCCAGCTACACCTGACAAACAAACACAGAGTTAGGAGAAAGGATTGATCACCACTAGGGCTCGGGGGTTGGCTCCTTAACGAAGATTCCCTTACCCTGTCTGATCATCCCTGTGTGAGTTCGATAGAAGGTAAAGCAATGGGTTGGCCTCTGGCGTCTGACATGTTCTCAGGGCGAGGGTGGGGATTCACAGGTCTCCTGATGGTAGGTAGCTGTCTGATTGTGGGGGCCATATTCCTAACACACTCAAACCCTCCTGATCCGCCAGAAGTAGTAGTTAACCTAACACAAGTTGATAAAATAATACCTGAGCACAGTCTACGAAGGCATAGGAGACAGCTAGACGTAGGGAAAGGGGAAGTACTAGGGACTGTAGGGAAGGACATCACCTTTTGAGGTCTTTGCGGACCAGTTGGGGAGTTGGGGACTACTGGCTGGTAGTATCATAAAGGATGGGAGATATATATGTATGTCACCATGTACATCCTGGGACTATGTAGTTGCTCATACCGAGCGGGGGGGATATGTCAATCTCCATACACAGTTTAAGGACAGGTGTAGTATTGTGAAAGTAGGGAATTACCAGAAATGGCAGTGCAACCCATATAAGGGTAAGTACTGTCTGAAAGTCTGAATTACGCTAAAACGGGTTACACAGACCTGACAAGTGAGATATCCTCTTCAACTGGGGCACCCTATAGAGTAAACCTCTCTGAGGGAGGTAGTGAGACCGGGGGCTGTGGTGAAGATAGTGCAAACTATAGACCTGAAGGAAGTAGTACAGGTGGAGACGGGGTATAGAGATCTTAACCTGTGGTTGGAATGGATTCAGTATACGGCAAGAACTATGTCTAAAGAGGACTGTTATGCCTGTGGGACAGCCAAACCAAGGTTAACAACTACTCCGTTCCCCTTGACAGGTTTTAACTCTCTGTCAGGTTTATCCTCCATGATTAAATTGTTCAAGCCACCTGGGAATGTGGTGAAGGACTCTTGTAGTAACTTGCACTATCTGTATCCCCCGATAACAAAGTCACCCCGACCTAGGTTGCCTCCGTATGAAGTCTCAGGGGATTCTTATTATTGTTTTTCTAGGACTAATAAGATAGGATACAGGGTAGGGCATCTTAGCTCCTGCTCCCACACAGAGAATGTCACAACTAAAGAGACCATGACTAATCTCTCCTCTTTGTTGCAGCCAGAGGATTTTAGGAACCAAAACCAGGCCCGTGCTGACATCTGATGGTTGTGTGGTGATAACAGATTGTGAACTCACCTACATACGCAAACAATCAAACGTGTCAGAGACTGGTGAGTTGTCACGTAGAAAGGGGGACCTCCTCCCGGGATCCTTTGATGAAAGGATATATATTGATGGGATAGGAGTACCTCGAGGGGTTCCAGAAGAATTCAAAGCTAGGAATCAGATCGCAACTGGGTTTGAATCAAGTCTTTTCTGGTGGTCAACAATTAATAAAAACGTAGATTGGATAAATTATATTTACTATAACCAGCAAAGATTTATAAACCACACTTGTGATGCAATAAAGGGATTGGCTGAGCGGACAGCGGCAACTAGCTTAATGGCATGGCAGAATAGAATAGCTTTAGATATGCTTTTGGCTGAGCGGGGCGGAGTTTGTGTTCTGTTTGGATCTATGTGCTATACTTTCATCCCCAACAATACAGCACCGGATGGGTCCGTGACCAAAGCGCTTCAGGGACTCACCACGCTGGCGAATGAACTGGCTGAGAACTCTGGTATTGATAGCTCCCTAAACGGTTGGTTTGATAACATATTTGGTAAATGGAAAACTATTGTTGTAACTATTCTGGGTGAAGTTATAGCTTCTATGGGTATACTTGTTCTTTGTGGATGTTGTCTTATTCCTTGTGTCCGAGGGTTGGTGAGAAAGGAGATGGAGTAGGCGGTTTCCCAACAGATGGTGAGATACGGCCCAATCCCGGACTCCGACCTAAGGAATGCAGGATATGAACTACCAGGCTTGGTGGAGTGACACCCTAGAGGGTGTCTAAAGGGGGCCAAAATGTACTTCCCTGTTTGTGTTTTATGTTTTAATAATCTTGTGTTTTGTGTTCTATTAATCCTGTGTTTTATGCTTTATTAATCAAGTTAACCATTGTGAATGTTTGTCTTTCCTTATGTGAAGGTTTGAAGTTTCTGGGTGGCTGGTAGCCAACCTAGTACCAGTTGGGTGTAGATGGAAGGACTGAAGGCCTTTTTATTATCATTATTGCCTATTAATAAAAGTGTGATTCTTTTTGTTTGTATTGTATTTTAATGAGTGACACCCTAGAGGGTGTCAATACGGGGAATACTACATTTCCCTGAAATGTCTTATTTTGGGTTTTCTTATTTTGGGTTCACACCCAGTGGGTGTGAAAAGGGGGATTGTGGGGATCTATTTTCTCATAACTAGATGTGATGACTAGCTTAGAAGGAATGCATTAATGATTAAACATAATGGGTTTGTACTGTACTGATATAAATTGTTTCACATAACAAGCTGTGATTCATGTGAGGAACGTTAGGGGGTAGGATGAGATAAGACTTGTATTTCTCACAGACACGAACACTGCCTCTTTGTGATCTGTGAACCGTCCAAGGACGTAGGTACAAAGAGTACAGGGGAACAGTGTCTATGGGTGTGACTCTACAGGTTGTGATGATAACAACTTATGCCTGGCAACAGTGTGCAACGGTAAAGCGCCAAGGGGCTGGGACCAGCCTGGGCGCCAACGATTGGCTGAGTAAGTCTAAACCACGCTCAGTCTCTACCCTGATAGGCCCAGCAGGGAGCGGGAACTATCTCTGTCAGAGTATTTGAAGAAGAACTTAGAACAATGGATCAGTTCTCTGAGTGCCCTGCGTGGTATTTCAGTGGACCCCTATATACGAACATCATATTTACCATTGAAGTGTTTTGCATTAATTAAAATACTAGTCTATTTTAGAAGATGTGTATTGACCTCTTTTGTTCCTATACCAGATTTGAATTGACGCAACTTAACAGCAGTCGTAACGTTAACGGGAAAAAACCACAGGCACAAGCGAGAGTATGAAAGAGTCGCAGGAGTAAAAGCAATCAATCCAACGATATTTAAGTGACAAGTAGATTTTGCACCCCTCAAACACAGGAAATAGAAGGCTGACAGAGACAGAGCCTCAGGTGGGCGGGGCATGCGCGTTGCTACGTTAAGTGCAGCAAAATGAGCAGTCACTCTCCTCTGGGTGTAAACTGTAGATTTGGAAACTAGAAGTGCTCCTGAGTAGAATGGACCCTGCTTTTACTGCGACACAACGTACAGGCTATTATGTACGGTGCAATATGTATGTCCAATATTTAAAAAACGATTGGATTTAAGCTGATTGGTTAATCTTTAAGGGCCGCAAAATGAGCAGCAACGCTCCTCTGGGTGTAAACTGTGGATATGGAAACTAAAAGTGCTCCTGAGTAGAATGGACCCCGCTTTTACTGCGACAAAACGTACCGTGCAATCAATGACAGGAGTACACACATGTTTTAAAAATATATATTCTGGAAATACTTTTTATTAGTCTATAATATGTATGATAAGTATAAAAGATATCGACAATTGTGCACATTTTCCCTCATTTTCGCCCGTAATTATTCATTTACAAAATGTACAAGACGGGACTGTTATTCTGAAGGAGTCCAAAAATCTGTGACCCGGAAGTACTTTTTATTCTTGCCTTCTTCAAAGCGGTGTCTGTTCTTGTGTTTTTTGATGTGGAGTCTTTCCCTACTCGAATGCAGCTGGGATATGTGTACTATCCTGTCAGATCTTTTGTAAATCGGCCTTTACAATGTTCTTGCTGTAAAATATTTGGACATTTCTGTTTTTCATTACTGAAGGAAGTGGTTATTTAGTTTTTGGAAATGTTTTGTATATAGTCCCGTGTAGCTCAGTTGGTAGAGCATGGCGTTTCCCACGGGGGGCCAGTATAAATAAATAAAATAAAACATGTATGCACTCACTAACTGTAAGTCGCTCTGGATAAGAGCGTCTGATAAATGACTAAAATGTAAAATGTATAATGTTATTTTCCCTTCCCCATAATGAAATTCACATTTATTTTGTGAATTTTTCACCCCAATCCAGTTGGTGGCGGCAATACACCTTTTGCGTGTAGTTCGTCATAAAACCTCACGGAAGAAGAAGTAAACGGAAGTAAGCGTTGACCAAGAACAATTTTCACGTTAGCGTTTTTGTTAGACATTCATTAACACAATGAAACTCAAACTATGACTAATTTAACTGCACAGCATCACATACGCCCCAGGTAGTCTTTAATTTGCGTTGGAGACAGGACTTGGTTGATAGATGTTATCTAGGTAAAGCTAGCTAGCAGTGCTAACGTTCGCGAACAATGGCTAACTGTATGGTTTCTCACACTCAAATAGCCTCCATCATGGAGGTGCTAGCGAATGCAGCCGTGGCAGAGATCTGTAAACTCGTAGACGACGACTATGCAGTGTTTCGTTTGGAAATTTCTCAAAGCCAGAAAGAAAACAGGGGATTGCGGAGGAAACTACAGCTACTGGAACTGAAGGTGGCACGGGAGCGCGCAGAGAGGACAACGCGAGAGCGCGTCCTCGCCAGTCGTCCCAGTAGTGTCAAGCTCATTGACCGATACAGAGGAATGGCAAGAGGTACATTTAGCAGAAGGCCGAGCTGAGGGGCCTGTCGCCCCGTTCTCCATTACACATGTGTAACTTTAGATGTGTTAACCAGAATTGGGTCTTGGTCAGTTTTTGGATAGTATGCAATAATTCCCCTGATTACTTAGCTATCTTGCACTGACACAATATCATATTCTAACCAGATTCTTGATTACTGCATTTCCTAATATTAAAAAATTGAAAACAATATGATGCATGGAACATAATCAATCGATCTATAAATAGTATATCAAGAAGTTATGCGAAGTGTTACCTTACATCCTTGCCAATTCTAGACAGTGTCAATAGTGTATAATATACCACTGTAGCTAACCTAACCACTTATTTAAAGAAGCAATAAGCCTGAGGTGATGTAGTATATGGCCAATATACCATGGTGCTAAGGGCTGTTCTCTGGCACAACGCAACGCGGAGTGCCTGGATACAGCCGTTAGCTGTAGTATATTGGCCATCAGTGGCGGCTCCTGAAAAAATTATCAGGGGGGGCAATTTTTCTGATGATTTAGGTGACCTACACACATTTTTAAAAGATATGTCCAGCAACAACATGAAGACAGGGGCAGCATATAAGTCAATACCAGAAGCATTTATTGACTGATCTCAAAAGTGTTGGCTTACCAGGGTTGGTGGAGCCCTCAGTTTCATCTTTGCCTCGCAAAGCTAACTCAAACACTCCGCAAAACTTCACACACTGGATTAGCCGGCTGAGGATGTGGCGGTTCTTGCTAATGTCGTAGTAAATATATTTGTTATAGTGAATATGGAATATGATATGTTGAGTAAAATGTTGTGCTAAGATCTATTTAGGTCAGGAGCTGGTTATAAGTTCTGTTCCTATCCAATAACAATGGACAAAAGGGTCCTATCTTGTCAGCCTTGTCAGTTTCAGTTCTCCAGTAAACTTGTGATTATCAACACTAACCTCATCGTTGTGGCGGCGGACAGCTAGCCTGTATCCCTCATCCAGTTGAGTGGGAATGTTCACTCTCCCCAAAGCAGACAATCTCAAACAGCTATCCATGTGGGTCTTTGACAGCTCATGTTTCTTAATCTTTCCTGAAAGATGGTGCATGTCCGTTACACACCAGTCGCTGTCCAAGCGGTGCTGTCTGCCGTGCCGCCTTCAGGGTGAAAGAGTAAGCAGGGGGTAGCAGAAGACTGCATTAGCTACATCGCAGCCTGCTAGCCAGGTTTTTCGTTCGTACCAATTTTTGGAAAATCCTCGGGTGTAGGACTTCCCCCTTTAGTAGAAACCTGTTGAATTATTAAATTTGGTCTGGGAGGTCCTAATTGTTTCGTTGCCAATTTATCTTCATTTGTTCGCCGACAAAAAGGAACTTCTTTCAAAGACACAATCGAGTTGCACTGAAGCCTAGCCATTTTGATAGTAGTAGTGAATTGATTGATGAGGCTACCCGCTCTTTTCTTAGTTACGTTCATGGTTATGTTACGTATGACGAAAGCGCGTAAGTGCAAGCCCTCAGAAACCCATAGAGATTGTATTGAAAGCTCTGATATTTGAAAAAAATAGATTTTACATGGGAGTCTATGACAGACTTCTGGGCGATTTTCAACCTGACTGAAATCGCCCCCAAAGAGGGGGGCCATTTGAAGCACGACTTTAGCCTGATTGGACATTTAGTGGCACTGTGGCAGATCAGACGTCTAGATTACAACACTGATAACTACTGTTGCCGTGATATAATTGATTAGAAAAAAATCCCTTCCTTTTCCCGTTTGGCAGTGCGTCGCCCATATCGCCCTATTGAACACACCGCCCCTGTTGGCCATATACCACAAACCCCAGAGGTGCCTTATTGCTATTATAAACTGGTTACCAATGTAATTAGATCAGAAAAATAAATGTTTTGCCATACCTGTGGTATACGGTCTGATATACCATGGCTGTCAGCCAATCAGCATTCAGGGCTCGAACCACCCAGTATATTGGCCCAGCGTCGTCCAGGGTAGGGGAGGGAATGGCCGGCAGGGATGTAGCTCAGTTGGTAGAGCATGGCGTTTGCAACGCAAGGGTTGTGGGTTCGATTCCCACGGGGGGCCAGTATGAAATTTAAAAAATATATATATAATGTATGCACTCACTAACTGTAAGTCGCTCTGGATAGGAGGGTCTACTAAATGACTAAAATGTAAATGTATATAACCCCCAATAACTCTCTCAGGTGAAGGGCATCTCACTGGAGGCCATTGGAACTTTGTGAAGCCAGCAGGACACAATACATGGAGCGATGACCAACCAATCACTGTTGATGAGGGCAGTGGAACCTCAACCCAGCATGTTATCGTGATAGAGGTTAGTGTAGTAGTGTTGCATTAACATTTAGTTACTTTGTAAATAAAATGTGGTCCGTTTATTTCAGAAAGGCTCCCCTCAGCTATTCACTTGCTTACATGTACATCCTAATGTATCTGCCATAGGGGACCTTGTGAGACTTCCCTATGACATTGTTATCCAATTCAACTCATGTACCGGTAATAACCTCCTTTTTTCTTGTGTCAGTCTGCAGAGGCTGCAGGTCCTGGGGTCAAGCTGGAGAAGTCTGAAGGAGAGGAGGACCCACGGCACAGCAGAGACATCCAGACTGGAGCGGCTGGAGCTCCCCCTGTAGTCACGGAGGACCCCACCACCGCCCCAGCACCGCCTAGGACCCAACGCAGCATCACGGAGGCCAGTGGAACGCCGGAGGTTAGTGGAACGCCGAACGCCGTCCTCAAGTCCGAAACAGACATCGAGACTTTAACGGGGCTGGGTCGACTGGGCTGTCCCCCTGCTCCCCTCTCAGAGCATTTACTTTATGGTAACTCGAGCCCGAGGACGGTTCTGTCCCAACGGGACCCAAGTGACTCGTTACAGACTGGCAATGATCCGTCCTGTTCATATGCTACAGAGACAGAGATGATACCTGGTGACATGCCTGTGGGCTTAGATACACAGACTAATCCAATGAGAGGGGACTGGAACCGGTACAGTAGTAGTGTATACTCTGAAGGGTGCCTAGATAAGAAAGGGGAGGGTCTGGTCGTAGATGAGGTGACTGTGAAATTGGAGGGCGACATTCCTCTGACATGGAATGCAGACGATACTCAGTTAGGAGAAGGACACTTGCAGGGCAACACTAGTGACTTCTTAGATTACAGGGAAAGCTTAGAGACAAATCTAAATGTTGCGACCCACTCCCCTTTACATGCGTTCAGGGACCGCGACCCAGTGTCTACGTCGATGGCACCTTCCGATTCACACGGCCACGTCCTTTTCGATCAGGTATTGAACTCAAACGATAGGGCTAGAGCCAAGGCTCATGGTGGGGGAGCAACATCATCAGGCAATAGTAAGGAGAAACGGTTCCTCTGCATGTTCTGTAACAAAGGCTTCAGCTGCTCACAGAAGGTGGAGATCCACCAGAGGGTCCACACAGGGGTAAAACCCTTCAGCTGTACCCAGTGTCACATGCGCTTCGCCCAAGCTGGCACCCTGAAGAGGCACCATAGGGTCCACACAGGGGAGAAACCATTCAGCTGTACCCAGTGTCACATGCGCTTCGCCCAGGCTGGCGACCTGAAGAGGCATCAGAGGGTCCACACGGGAAAGAGGCCCTTCGCCTGTATGCACTGCGGGAAGAGGTTCTCAGAGAGGAGTTGCCTCAGGATACACCAGCAGAAAAACCATCCTACTCTATAACATAGAAAGTAACCTTTCCACTCGTTAGACGTTTAGATCAAACCCTGCATTAAAGACAAAGATTAATTGTTATTGTTGGCAGCAGAAAAGATCCACAAATGAATTTGGAATAACGAGGTAACAGATTTCAGTGTTGAATATTCCTGGGTAGAATATTGCATCCAGACATTGTGTGATATATAAGGCATATATTAGCCTAAAATGTCTGTTACATAGTGTTTGTACTGTGTAGGCTATATGATGTTCACAAATGCCTCTTTCATTACTTCCATTCAACTACTTAATTTTTTTTTCCCCCAAGACACTTTTAATGAGAAAATGAATGCAGTTTATCAAGTACATGCAGATTTTTTGTTGAGACGTGTATGTGTGGTTTTCATATGGTGTAATTTAAAACTTGATTGTCTAATAAACACAAAATGGGACTTTTCATTCCAAGACTTTCATTGATACTCTCTTTAGTATACATCACATCTGATCTCACCCTATTCTGCATACACCCAACAGCGCTTTATAACCATTATACACTTACTAAATATACCTACACATACCCACACACACTTTCAAACACCTACTGTACATGTCAAAATAGTTTATTGACTTATCATAGGTGACTCATATTTACCCACAACATCGTATTTATGTCCACCATGATGGGTTTAACAACAATGAAGTCATTCTGTAACTACAATATAGGACTCAAATGTAGTGGGGATGGGTAAACACTCCATGTTGAAAGTATGTTTATTATCTGTGTGTGTACGTACCTGAGGGGGTGTACGTCTGTGTAATCTGTATCACCTGTCCCTTCTAGGAGGAGGAGGAGGATCCAGAGGTGCTGCTGATGAAGGAGGAGGGGTGTGAGGAGGGTCTTGGGAACCCTGAGGGGACCATGGTAATGGAGGACAACCAGACTACACCTCCTCCTGAACCCACAGAGGAACCAGCTGAGCAGCACAGGACCACACACAGTCTCACTGAGGTGAGCCCACTGTAAACTACTGTCTGAATGGTATTAGGTCAGGGTCCGTATCCACAAAGTGTGTCAGAGTAGGTTTGCTGATCTAGGAGCAGTTTTGCCTTTTCTATTTGGAAAGGTCCTAGATTAGCACTCGTACTCTGAGACTCGGGGCCCAGGTCTTGATTCATTTAGTTTTAAGTATGGGACGATGCCTTTGAATTATTAGTTGATTTGATTACTTGACACTCTTTAAGGTTACACGCTAGCTGTACCTGAAGACTTCCAGTCTTTGTGCTAAGCTAGTTAGCACTGGCTCGCGAAATTGCCTATAACTTCCTGCATACTGGACGCAGAGATGAAAATATGGTATGCACAAGTTAATCTGACTCTGGGGATATAGATAATTGCCAAAATCACAAACTATTCCTTTAAAAAGTGTCAATTAATCAAATCAACTAACACATTTGCATAGTATCAAATGAACTAACATGTTTGCATAGTACTCATATGAATCGCTCATTACCCAATAAGAAGATGCTCATATCAGCTTTCTTGATCCAACATCTTCTCACTCTGTATCTCTTACAGTCAGTAGACATGGAGGATGGGAAGCCTGATCTGCTGCTATTCAAAGAGGAGACAATAGAAGACGGACCAGAGAGCATTGACTTGCTGAGTGGACTAAAGATGGGGGAGCAAGGTAAGGGAGAAATACATATAGCCTACATACAGTAATAATATTCAATAGCGTTAGGTTCTGAACAAATGGAGTAAAAACTCAAAAGGACGACTAGAAAAAGCTCAAACCACGCTTATTCATCCACTGGGTCATACAGCTGCAAAGGCAAGGTATACAGCTGTGGAAAAATTTAATTTAATCTCTGGTTTTACTATTTATAGGTCTGTGTTTGGGTAAAAATAACATTTTTGTTTTATTCTATGAACTACTGACAACATTTCTCCCAAATTCCAGATAAAAATATTGTCATTTAGAGCATTTATTTGCAGAAAATGACAACTGGTCAAAATAACAAAAAAGTGCAGTGTTGTCAGACCTCGAATAATGCAAGAAAATAAGTTCATGTTCATTTTTAAACAACACAATAGTAATGTTTTAACTTAGGAAGAGTTCAAAAATCTATATTTGGTGGAATAACCCTGATTTTCAATCACAGCTTTCATGCGTCTTGGCATGCTCTCCACCAGTCTGTCACATTGATGTTGGGTGACTTTATGCCACTCCTGGCGCAAATTTTCAAGCAGCTCGGCTTTGTTTGATTGCTTGTGACCATCCATCTTCCTCTAGATCACATTCCAGAAGTTTTCAATGGGGTTCAGGTCTGGAGATTGGGCTGGCCATGACAGGGTCTTGATCTGGTGGTCCTCCATCCACACCTTGATTGACCTGGCTGTGTGGCATGGTGCATTGTCCTGCTGGAAAAACCAATCCTCAGAGTTGGGGAACAATGTCAGAGCAAAAGGAAGCAAGTTTTCTTCCAGGACAACCTTGTACGTGGCTTGATTCATGCGTCCTTCACAAAGACATCTGCCCGATTCCAGCCTTGCTGAAGCACCCCCAGATCATCACCGATCCTCCACCAAATTTCACAGTGGGTGCGAGACACTGTGGCTTGTAGGCCTCTCCAGGTCTCCGTCTAACCATTAGATGACCAGGTGTTGGGCAAAGCTGAAAATTGGACTCATCAGAGAAGATGACCTTACTCCAGTCCTCTATGGTCCAATCCTTATGGTATTTTGAAAATCTCAGCCTGGCTCTTCTTTGCTTCTCATTGATGAAGGGCTTTTTTCTAGCTTCTTCTCACTTCATCTGTTGACTTGACCTCGAGAGGCATTCCTCGCTCCCCAGTTCCGCAGCTGGCCTGCCTTATCAGAGACAAACTATTGCCGTTATTAATGTGATGACTGTTATTTATCAAATCAACTAACTATGTTTAATTGTCACTCGATTAAATTAATCATGTAAAAATGAACTCATTAGGAATTTGGGGCACCACGGAATAAGTTGTTTAACAAGTTACCATCTCCCGAATTAAACTCTTAGAAGATATATGTTATATATCGGTAAGTCACTTATTAAATAATTACCTCTTATCAGTCTCATTCTGAACGTCGCATAATCCTTGAACCTGCAAGAACCCTAACCTTATTGATGAATCAGCAATACACAAATTGGCTTAATTATTGATTTACTAACTAACTAAATAATAACACAGAATACAAACACACACACGGTATTGGTTATTGATTACTAACGTAATACAATGAAAACAGGTCCCTAGTGGACTGGACTATAGCATGACTGCTTGGTTCAGAGACTGAAAGGGAGAGACAGAGATTCAAACTATCGTTGTTACATTTGGAAACTACGCTCACAGTAATCATAATACTTAGCACCCTAACCACCGCTCATTCGGATAATAAATGCAATGTATATATTTATGCGTAGCTGTCCTTGATCGTCGTCTCACTGTTGAACCACTTTCTCAAAAAGGGTTTGAGTGTCCTGGTTCCACTTCGGTGAGACTCGGCTTGTCTTCTAATGGAGTGTTCGTTAGAATAGATACTTCAGATGTACCAACGGTTGTCTGAGATGGGATTGTCCTTCCCAACTCATGTCTTTAGTGAAAGTTCTCGACTCTTTACATGTATAGCTGCAGACTGATATGATAAGGTCTAGTGCGTGGTCTTCTTCTCGTGTAGAGATTGAGAGTTTGAGATTCACTATTTCAAACGTACCACCTCACGTTTTCTGGTCTGTAGAGTGTCAACCATTTCAAGCCGTGTAGCCACAGCTTCACGCTTCCTGGTCTGGTAGAAATTCAACCATTTGCAACATCCGGCTTACACTGAAGTCTGCTTGGTCTGATGTGAATTTCGTCATGAGGGGTTTTATACTTGAGTAGAAAAGGGGGCGTTTCATCATGTTTCTGCTCATCTGGGCGTGGCCACTGACTGAGAACAAGTCAATACGGAAAACAATCATCTCATCTAGAATGCTAAAATCACATTGTTATATTCACAAAAGTAATATTATACTTAATATTTTTTTATATACAACAATTAGATGCAAACCTCATAACTGGGAAGTGTACACCCCCAGAGATACAGTTATGTTGTTCCACCGTCTTTTAATGACATCACAACATAGTAACGAATTCGACATGATTGTTCTTTCAGTCCCCACCGACCATTTCCCCCATTCTTTGTGTTAGAAATATTGTTTCATTATCCACTTTAGGATGTTGGAGTTTTGGCGGGAAGTATCTCTGTGTTAACAAAGCGGTCCTTTCTCCCAATACTTAATGGCAAGGAAGCGAAAGTCCTTTGATCCACTGTCAGGACAGTCATGACACCCTTCACCTCCCTCCTTAGCAACATGGAACAGAATATGGAAAGTTACTGTCTACCCTTCATTGACCCCATCATATACATGTAAAGTAATCAAGTTCTAGTATGGTAACATGAATTAGTATATTTCAAGCTAGAATCCAACAATAGGAATAGTGATGCACCTGGCTATTATTTTTGTATTAAACATGACACAATATGAGTACTTCATTTATAAAACAATATCAATACAATTTGTATGAAATACAAAAATGATGTACACTGCGAAACAAAACATTAGGAACACCTGCTCTTTCCATGATATAGACTGACCAGGTGAACGCTATGATCCCTTATTGATGTCACTTGTTAAATCCACTTTAAATCAGTGTAGATGAAGGGGGGGAGACAGGTTAAAGAAGGATTTTTAAGCCTTGAGACGATTGAGACATTGATTGTGTATGTGTGCCATTCAGAGGGTGAATGGGCATGACAAAAAAAATGTGTGCCTTTGAACGGGGTATGGTAGTAGGTGCCAGGCGCAGGTTTGAGTGTGTCAAGAACTGCAACACTGCTGGGTTTTTCATGCTTAATGGTTTCCTGTGTGTATCAAGAATGGTCCACCACCCACAGGACATCCAGCCAATTTGACACAACTGTGGAAAGCATTGGAGTCAACATAGGCCAGCATCCCTGTGGAACGCTTGACACCTTGTAGAGTCCTTGCCCCAACGAATTGTGGCTGTTCTGAAGGGAAATGGGGGTGCCACTCAATATTAGGAAGGTGTTCCTAATGTTTTGTACACTCTGTGTATGTTATCGGGTAAAAAACGTTTTCATGGGCACACAAATCCCCAAAAATGTATGCGATTGCAAAATCGAATGCTTCCAACCCAATGAGTCACCAGGCAAATAACACACTTAAAATCCATGTCTAAAAATTCATCCATGTGTCATGTTTGTTCAGTCTGGATAGTAACATTTTCCTGTAGGTGGTTGGCAAGAAGCTAACAGAGGAGACTGGGGAGCCATCTTGGATTCCCAGACCCAGATGGGTGCAGCCAAGGGCCCGGGGGACAACATCACAGAGCAGGCCAGGACCAGAGGCGAAATAGTGGAGGTCAGTGGATGGGACATTATCCTCAACTCTGGGCTGGGGAACAACACTGTTAACCACAACCAGAAACAGACAGTTGAACACAAAACAACATCCGAATTTAGTCTCCATGACAACAGACTGGCTGAGACCAGGGCGAGGCATAGATTTGGTCTGCGGGGACAGGGAGGTGTCCGTATCTGGAGGGAGAAAACAGACTTGGCTAGCAATGCTCCGTTCTGGTCCTATAGTGATTCAGAGAGACTTATGGCGCCTCAGGTTAACCCCCTAACAGGTGCTGCCTTCAGCCTGCCTTCTATAGGATCTATCAACTGGAACATGGACCCTGTGACAACACAGACACTCCCTGGCCTTGGTCCTCCTCACACTCTCCTAATGTTAAACCAGACCTCAGCCAATGCCAGTGCCTCAACAATAAATGGCTACACAAGCCCATTAAAAAATGACAGTAATAGAGACAGAATCAGTAAAGGTGGTGGCGACAAAGAGAAGTGCTTCCAGTGTTCGTTCTGTGGGAAAGCCTTCAGTTTCCCCAAACAAGTGGAGATCCACCAGAGGATGCACACGGAGGAGAAACGATTCAGCTGCCACCTGTGCCAGGCCAGTTTTTCGGACTCGTCCAACCTGAAGAGGGTCCACCCAGGAGAGAATTCTTACAGCTGCCCCAGTGTGAGAAGAGGTTCTCCCACCACCAACAGCTGAAGATGCACCTGAAGATCCACACGGGAGAGGCCATTCGCCTGTGTTCTCAGGGGGGAGCTACCTCAGGATACACCAGCAGAAAATGTAGACGGCCCATGTATAGTGTACTGTAATGTAGTACAGTGGTTGTGAGGCCGGTTGGACGTACTGCCAAATTCTCTAAAATGACGTCAGAGGCGGCTTATGGTAGATAAATGAACATTAAATTCTCTGGCAACAGCTCTGGTGGACATTCCTGCACTGAGCATGCCAATTGCACGCTCCCTCAAAACTTGAGACATCTGTGGCATTGTGTTGTGTGACAAAACTGCATGTTTTAGTGGCCTTTTATTGTCCCCAGCAAAAGGTGCACCTGTGTAATGATCATGCTGTTTAATCAGCCTCTTGCTATGCCACACCTGTCAGGTGGATGGATTATATTGGCAAAGGAGAAATGCTCACTAACAGGGATGTAAACAAACTTGTGCACAATATTTAAGATAAATAAGCTTTTTGTGCATACAGTGGGGGAAAAAAGTATTTAGTCAGCCACCAATTGTGCAAGTTCTCCCACTTAAAAAGATGAGAGAGGCCTGTAATTTTCATCATAGGTACACGTCAACTATGACAGACAAATTGAGAAAAAAAAATCCAGAAAATCACATTGTAGGATTTTTTATGAATTTATTTGCAAATTATGGTGGAAAATAAGTATTTGGTCACCTACAAACAAGCAAGATTTCTGGCTCTCACAGACCTGTAACTTCTTCTTTAAGAGGCTCCTCTGTCCTCCACTCGTTACCTGTATTAATGGCACCTGTTTGAACTTGTTATCAGTTTAAAAGACACCTGTCCACAACCTCAAACAGTCACACTCCAAACTCCACTATGGCCAAGACCAAAGAGCTGTCAAAGGACACCAGAAACAAAATTGTAGACCTGCACCAGGCTGGGAAGACTGAATCTGCAATAGGTAAGCAGCTTGGTTTGAAGAAATCAACTGTGGGAGCAATTATTAGGGAAATGGAAGACATACAAGACCACTGATAATCTCCCTCGATCTGGGGCTCCACGCAAGATCTCACCCCGTGGGGTCAAAATGATCACAAGAACGGTGAGCAAAAATCCCAGAACCACACGGGGGGACCTAGTGAATGACCTGCAGAGAGCTGGGACCAAAGTAACAAAGCCTACCATCAGTAACACACTACGCCGCCAGGGACTCAAATCCTGCAGTGCCAGACGTGTCCCCCTGCTTAAGCCAATACATGTCCAGGCCCGTCTGAAGTTTGCTAGAGTGCATTTGGATGATCCAGAAGAGGATTGTGAGAATGTCATATGGTCAGATGAAACCAAAATAGAACTTTTTGGTAAAAACTAAACTCGTCGTGTTTGGAGGACAAAGAATGCTGAGTTGCATCCAAAGAACACCATACCTACTGTGAAGCATAGGGGTGGAAACATCATGCTTTGGGGCTGTTTTTCTGCAAAGGGACCAGGACGACTGATCCGTGTAAAGGAAAGAATGAATGGGGCCATGTATCGTGAGATTTTGAGTGAAAACCTCCTTCCATCAGCAAGGGCATTGAAGATGAAACGTGGCTGGGTCTTTCAGCATGACAATGATCCCAAACACACCGCCCGGGCAACGAAGGAGTGGCTTCGTAAGAAGCATTTCAAGGTCCTGGAGTGGCCTAGCCAGTCTCCAGATCTCAACCCCAAAGAAAATCTTTGGAGGGAGTTGAAAGTCTGTGTTGCCCAGCGACAGCCCCAAAACATCACTGCTCTAGAGGAGATCTGCATGGAGGAATGGACCAAAATAACAGCAACAGTGTGTGAAAACCTTGTGAAGACTTACAGAAAATGTTTGACCTGTGTCATTGCCAACAAAGGGTATATAACAAAGTATTGAGAAACTTTTGTTATTGACCAAATACTTATTTTCCACCATAATTTGCAAATAAAGTCATTAAAAATCCTACAATGTGATTTTCTGGATTTTTCTTTCTCATTTTGTCTGTCATAGTTGACGTGTACCTATGATGAAAATTACAGGCCTCTCTCATATTTTTAAGTGGGAGAACTTGCACAATTGGTGGCTGACTAAATACTTTTCTTCCCCACTGTATGTAAAATGTCTGGGAGCTTTTATTTCAGCTCATGAAACATGGGACTAACACTACATGTTGCGTTTATATTTTTGTTCAGTATAGTTTGTTGGTAGTTCATTCTGTTGGTTTTGGATGTTGTAGGGAACTGGATGAGGTAAACTGAGGAAATAAGTAGTATGATGAGACAGAGTAGATGATAAGGTTATGGTTGGTGTGATGGTGTCTGTAAAAATGCTTCACTAATGAAGAGTGACAAACTTAGTCCCTTCAGGTTGATGCTGGTGTTTTATAATGAGGAAATGATAGCGCCTTACTTCATGTTTACTTGACAGAAAGTAGTAAAGCTGTGTTTAAGTCCTGTATGTGAGTGTATGAGAATTTTGTTGAAATTAAATACAAAATCGACTGTGTGCTGACTGACTTGTATAAAAAAAAATACATTTCTAGGACTGAGTTTCCCTTATCTCAGTCGAACCAAAACATTATACTTCATTCTTGAATCAACACGTATGGAGCATTTTATTTTTTATAATAAATTCCAATTGCTCCATATTGTTAGGTACTTGAATCACAGTGTTAGAGATTGGCTTGACTGTGGTTAAAATTTTTATTATGTCATGGAATGTTTCTGTGTGTACAGTAAAGAGTTTCTTATATAAACCTTTATGCTTTTCTGTACAATCTTTATTTGCAGTCTGCAATCCATGAAGACCTGCTGATATCCGATGTTGCTGGCGGGAGAGATTGGACCTCTGAAGCTGCTGGTCATAAACCCTGGTCCCGGATCAGGACAATGGATCAGGAGCCGTCACTCTTCCTTCCTGAGTCGGAACCAGGACCCAACCGTGAGGGACAGAGACTCCATCACAACCACTACACAGAACACAATCAGTGGACAGGTGGACTGAACAACCTCAGTCCTGGTGGTCATCAGAGAGACAGAGGCTCCAGTCTGCAGCCCAGACCCTTCTCTTCACAGTCTCAGTGCAGGGATGAAGCAGGGCCTGGGGCTGATAGAGATAGACCCTCCTGTTCCTATGATACAAACACCACAGTATCCATGATGAACAGAGGTCACCTTGGGCTTCAGAGAGTGGTGGGAGACACCCCTGGTGGGAGTCTAACAGGAAGTCTGTCTTCCCCTTCAGGATCTCGTCTAATTCCTGGTGAATGGGTTCATAGAAAGCCTGGGTCTAGCCTTCCTCAGTTATCTCATGGTTACCCCACAAATATAGACAGGGTCAGGATGGGTATTCACCATGAGAGGTACCTAGCCTATAACACAGTACACAATCCCAACAACACCCAAACAATGGCTAGAGGTCAAGGAGGGAGCTCAAAGACTAACCACCTGAGGGTGGTGGCTACTGCTTCTACCTCCACTGGTGTCATTGGGTCACAACGTGTGAGGCCGAGCATTAGGACGGATGCCGGCAAGACCTATGCTTGCCCCACGTGTGAGAAGCGCTTCGCTCATGCGAACTATGTGAAGAGGCACCAGGCCGTTCACACCAAGGAGAGGCCCTTCAAGTGCAAACTATGTTACAAGAGCTTCTCCTTCCTGACTAGCCTTATCAGACATAGGAGTGTCCACAATGGGGAGAAATCGTAGCAGTGTGGCTTGATATATACACAGGGGATATCTGGGAACCTTATTATAGTTATCATGTGGAGTGTCTTGGGGTAAGAGTTTTTTTATTTTATTACTAAGTCCCTCAGTTGAGCATCTGAGGGATATACTACGATTGAAGCTAGATCGACTCTGGGTTTTCTAAAGCTAGCCTGCTTCAGTTAGCTTCACATTTCAGGTCAGGCTCCATCCATACTACGACAGTGGATATTGCTTGTCCGCCTGCTGCTAACTCTAGCAGGTTTGTAACTGCGCGTGCATGATGTCTCACGTGGCTACTCGAATGCCGAACTCTTCATTGAGACAATGCTGAGATTGTGCCTAAATCAAAATGAAAGAACTTATCTTGCAAATTCAGCAGGCTATGGTGTGAAATAGGCTTGTTGAAGTGCCGTCTTTATTTTATTACTTATCGTTAATGCCGCCTTTGGTGTGCTTATCAATGCACGAGCACCTTTTTTCCCACTTCTATCAATACAAATAATTGTATTAAGTCATACACAAGTTTTACTGTGATTTAAGTTTGAAATGCATTCTGGCATTACTAAATGTGTTATATGATAGGTATTTTATCATTTTTTAGTAAAAAATAATTGTTTTATTAATAAAATATTTAAATCGGTAATCTTCCTCAAATGCAGGGGATGATGACACAATCATTGTGAGAGGTAGGAAATCTAATTGAATTGGTCCTCAACTCGCAGCTCAGACACTTCATTCAGGATAAATGGAGTTAGCCTGCCCGGGAGAAGGTTAGTTCTGAAGGATTCGTTGCCATAGAAATTTACCTGGCTAAAAGGTGAGCCACTTTCGTTGTACCGGTTATCCCGAATTGAACTCAGAGTTGACCAAAGTTACCTCGCTAACTCCTCAAACCATGTATGTAGTATAGGGCTCAAGGTACGCTTACATTCTCACATGATATAGACTTGTTGTTTGGTGTGCTGGCATGGCCAAAACACTGTCATTGAAATGTAACACTATATTTCCCCTCCAAATTTGTTTTTGTCTATGTTCAATTCATTACCAATATGTCCCCCTCTTTTTATAACACTTTTATAACAGTGGTACCTGTTCCTTTACTTAGGTGATCAAATCTGTAAATAAATGAGAAATCATGTCCTTTTGCTATGTTTACTTTTTATTTGCTTGTTTATCATTTAGAATTAAAATTGGTCTTAGTTTTGTTGGCTTCCTTTGAACCTATAGGCTTATGTCCTTGCCACCGATGGGATATAGCCAGCCATTCTTTTCAGATCATTTACGGTAATTTTTCTAAACAAGTCTGCGCTGAGCTTCAAAGGAAATGATCATGAATGGTCATTGCTATCTGGAATCTTTGGGACGTCCCTACCACATTGAAGTTGAACATTAAAATGGGTAGGGGTTAAGGTAAGTGTTGCCATGTTCGCAGTTTTCCTGTAAATTGGGCTACTTTGAAAGCAATGTCGCGGGTGAAAATGTATTGGTTTTTGGGCTACTTCTAAATTGCACCTCGGCCGCCATAGCATTTCTCATATCAAAATATAAATTATTTCACTGTGATCTGCTGCTGCTGAGTATCAGGTAGTGAGCAGGATGTGAGTGAATGAGTGAGTGAATGGTGGAGAGCCATAGGGGTGTGTGTGCGTTGAGAGTTCTGGTTGAGAGATTGCTGCAGCTGTGTCGAGGAGACCGAGCAGCACGCGCGCACATCGTGACAACTTTTTACCATTTGTAGGTAGGCTATTTAGATTGGTCATTATAGAGACACCCTTTTTCCATAAAACATATTAACGCGCCGGAACTGCTATAACAGCGACAAAGCATTGGAAAACAACTTTAGGTGCACTAGAGCTCTTTAGATAAATTAGCTCAGCGGTGGTTTAAAGTAAACTGCATTCTAATGTCGACTTTTCTTATGGGTAACAGTATCAAGCAAAGAGTTTTACTCATGCTCAGTTCTAGGGTCTGATCGCTGCGCGAGTGGAAATTTGAAATTAAAGTTATTATGGAACTCCTTCACGTGCTTGTGTTATGGGGGAAAGTCCACACATTTTGCTTCTTAGCCTACCTAGGTCATTAAACATGATGTTGATATTCCTTCTTAATTTACTCGATAATGTTATTGAAAAAGGGTTTATTGTTGCGCAAATACATTTTGGGCTAGTTTTCAGGCCTTGTGGCAGTTTTCAGGGGTCATTGGCCTTTAAATTATAGCTGGACCTGGCAACCCTGGTTAAGGTTAGGGTGGCCGACGTCCCAAGGATTCCAGATAGCAATGACAAATCATGACAATTTGGTTTGATGTAGCAGTACCGTAGTTCAAAGAGAAGCACGCGTACACTTTTAATTTAGCCACACCCTTTGAGCTATGACGCCACCCAATAACATGCTTTCTCTTCAGTGTAAACGGAAGGTAACAAGGACCAAAAACAATTTCCACTTTAGCGTTTTTATTGCTGTTATTTATACGTGTATTAACACAATGGAACTCAAAATATGACTAAATTAACTGCATAGCATCACATACTTACCCCAGGTAGTATTTTATTCGCATTGGAGACAGGGCTTGGTTGATAGATGTTATCTAGGTAACGTTAGCTAACAATGGCTAACTGTATGGTTTTTCACAATCAAATAGCCTCCATCATGGAGGTGCTAGCGAATTCAGCCGTGGCAGAGATCTGTAAACTCGTAGACGACGACTATGCAGTGTTTCGTTTGGAAATAACTCAAAGCCAGAAAGAAAACAGGGCATTGCGGAGGAAACTACAGCTACTGGAACTGAAGGTGGCACGTGAGCGTGCAGAGAGAACATTGCGAGAGCGTGTCCTCGCCAGTCGTCCCGGTAGTGTCAAGATCCTCGACCGTTACAGAGGAATGGCGAGAGGTACATTTTGCAGAAGGCGGAGACTGCGGGGCTTGTCGCCCCGTTCCCGTCAGCGCATGTGTTCAAATGTGTTACCCAGAATTGGGTCTTGGTCAGTTTTTGGATAGTATGCAATACTTCCCCTCATTATTTAGTTACTTAACAATGTTTTATTTATTTTACCAGGCAGGTAAATTAAGAACAAATTCTTCTTGCACAAAGACATCATATTCTAACCAGATTATTGATTTACGGAATGTCCTATTATCATACTCAATTAAAATAATGTGATGCATGGAACATAATCTATCAATCAATAAATGTGTATCTAGAAGTTATGAGAAATGTTACTTTACATCCTTGACAATTGTAGACAGTGTCAATAGTGTACAATATAGTGTTGAGCATTGACAGTACCTAATTTAACCACCCCTTTTGCCCCAATCACTTTCTTAGTTGAAGGACATCTCACTGGAGGCCACAGGAGCTTTGTGAAGCCAGCAGGACACAACGTGTGGAGAGATGACCAACCCATAGCTATAGATGAGGGGAGTGGAACCTCAACCCAGCATGTTATCGTGATAGAGGTTAGTGTCGTAGTGTAATATAAAAAATTACAGTACATAAAATGTGACCCGTTTATTTCAGAAAGGCTCCCCTCAGCTATTAATTTGCTTACATGTACATCCTTATTTATCTGCCATAGGGGAGCTTGTGAGACTTCTCTACGACATTGTTATCCAATTCAACTCAAGTATCGGGAATAACCTCCTCTCTGCTTGTCAGTCTACAGATGCAGAGGCTGCAGGTCCTGGGGTCAAGCAGGAGAGGAATGAAGGAGAGGACCCAAGACACAACAGAGACATCCAGATGGGAGCAGCGGGTGGAGTGGCGCCCCCTGTAGTCACGGAGGACCTTGCCACCGCCACTGCGCCCCAGGCCAGGACCCGACGCAGCAGTGGAACGCTGAACACCGTCCTCACGTCAGAGACAGACACAGAGACTTTAACTGTAGCACAGAGGCTCTTACACACAGGATCTGACCACAGATCAGACCCAGAGAGACTGGGGCTGGGGCCACTGGGCTGTCCTCCTGCTCCTGCTTCAGAGTACTTACCAGAATTTCACCAGAGCCAGAGGATGGTTCATTCCTGTGGAGATGGTGATGCGTTATACACTGGCGTTGATGATCGGTCTTGTTCTTATGCTACAGAGATGGACCCTGGCCACATATCCTTGGGTTTAGAGACACAGACTGATCTGTCTAGAGGGGACTGGAACGGATACAGTAGTAGTGTATACTCTGAAGGGTGCCTAGATAAGAAAGGGGAGGTTATAGTCGTAGATGAAGTGACTGTGAAAGTGGAGGGCGACGCTCCTACATGGAATGCAGATAGTCACATAGGAGATGGACACTCACACAGCAAAGATTTCTTAGATTACAGGGAAAGCTTAGAGACAAATCTAAATGTCGCCACCCACTCCCCTTTACACGTGTTCAGGGATCGCGACCCAGTGTCCACGTCATTGGGGCCTTCCGATTCACATGGCTGCATCCTTTTCGATCAGGTATTGAACTCAAAAGACCAAAGTGCCAAGGCGCAGGGAGGGGGAGCCACATCAGGCAATAATAAAGAGAAACGGTTCTTCTGCACGTTCTGTAACAAAGGCTTCAGCTGCTCCCAGAAGGTGGAGATCCATCAGAGGGTCCACACAGGGGTGAAACCCTTCAGCTGTACCCAGTGTCACATGCGCTTCGCCCAGGCTTGCAACCTGAAGAGGCACCAGATGGTCCACACAGGGGAGAAACCCTACAGCTGCCCCCAGTGTGAGAAGAGGTTTTCCCGCCAGCACCAGCTGAAGACGCACCTGAAGGTCCACACGGGAGAAAGGCCTTTTGTCTGTACGCACTGCGGAAAGAGGTTCTCAGAGAGGAGCTACCTCATGATACACCAGCAGAAAAACCATTCCACTCTATAACATAGAAAGTAACCATTCCACTCGATAGCGTTTGACGTTTAGATCAAACCCTGCATTAAAGACATATGAATGGTAATTGTTTTCAACAGAAAAGACCCATAGATTAATAAAAACCCATTAGGCTACAATACCTCTTATTCTCTGGCTGTATACAAAAATCTATATGTCTCCGAATGGGTCCAATAATTGCTAATGCAGTTGAAGTGTGGAGACAGGCTAACAGACATCTCATGGTCTCATTCCCTTTTCTCAGCCATTTTCCATTATGAAACAATAACCTACATTTATCGGGCTCAAAACCCTTTGTTTTTCCTCAGTGGTCTAGTAGAAATATTTTCACCCTCAGTGACATCTTTGACAATTCAGGTCTTCGAACTTTTCAAGACCTCAAAGAATCATATAATCTCCCAGGGACTTCCTTATTTTTTTAGCCTTATGCTCTGCTCGGCTCTCAAAGCCTATGGAATACCCTGGGATTCCCTTATTGCCACCCCACCAATTCCCTAGTTGAGACTCTTTTGAATACTCCCAAATCTGTTGGCCTGGTCTCCACTCTCTACTCCAAACGTAACCTGCGGTCACTTCCATCTGGAACAGAGAACTCCTAGGTTTTGGAGAACAGTTGAACTAGAAGGTGATATAGAACAATGTTTTCTCATCATCAAAAAACATCTCACCAGTTAATTCATTTAAAATGTTTTCACAAATGTTTAGATACACCATATCGCCGTTTCTGATGAAACTCTCTGGCGATAATCTTTGCAACGGTTGCACTCTTGGTTCAGTCGGGACCTATATACATATGTTTTGGGAATGCCCAGTGGTCTCTGGACATACGTTAAATACCTTCTTCACACCTTGATAGAGGTAAATGTACCTACAGTGCCTTCCAAAACTATTCATGCCCCTTGACTGTTTCCACATTTTGTTGTGTTACAGCCTGAATTCAAAATGAATTACATCTATTTTTTCTCTCACCCATCTACACACAATACCCCATAATGACAAAGTGCAAACATATTTTTAGAAATGTTAGCAAATTTATTTAAAATGAAATACAGAAATATCTCATTTACATAAGTATTCACACCACTGAGTCAATACTTTGTAGAAGCACCTTTGGCAGCGATTACAGCTGTTAGTCTTTCTGGGTAAGTCTCTAAGAGCTTTCCACACCTGGATTGTGCAACATTTGCCCATTATTCTTTTCAAAATTCTTCAAGCTCTGTCAAATTGGTTGTTGATCATTGCTAGACAACCATTTTCAGTTCTTTCCATAGATTTTCATGTAGATTTAAGTCAAGACTGTAACACAGCCACTCAGGAACATTCACTGTCTTCTTGGTAAGCAAGTCCAGTGTATATTTGCCTTTGTGTTTTAGGTTATTGGCCTGCTGAAAGGTGAATTCATCTCCCAGTGTCTGTTGGAAAGCAGACTGAACCAGGTTTTCAGTTTATTTTTTATCCTGAGAAACTCCCCAGTCCTTAACAACTACAAGAATACCCATAACATGATGCAGCCACCACTATGCTTCAAAATATGGAGAGTGGTACTCAGTAATGTGTTGTATTGGATTTGCCCCAACATAACACTTTGTATTGAGGACAAAAACTGAATAGCTTTGCCACATTTTTTGCAGTATTACTTTAGTGCCTTGTTGCAAACAGGATGCATGTTTTGGAATATTTGTATTCTGTACAGGCTTCCTTCTTTTCCCTCTGTCAATTAGGTTAGTATTGTGGAGTAACTACAATGTTGTTCATCCGTCCTCAGATTTCTCTTATCACAGCCATTAAACTGTAACTGTTTTAAAGTCACCATTGGCCTCATGGTGAAATCCCAGAGTTTCCTTCCTCTCCGGCAACTGAGTTAGGAAGGACACCTATATCTTTATAGTGACTGGGTGTATTGATACACCATCCAAAGTGTAATTAATAACTTAACCATGCTCAAAGGGATATTCAATGTCAGCTTTTTTTTACCCATCTACCAATAGGTGCTTCTTTGCAGGGCATTGGAAAACCTCCCTGGATTTTGACGTTGAATCTGTGCTTGAAATTCACTGCTCGACTGAGGGAGCTTACAGATCATTGTATGTGTGGGGTACAGAGATGGGGTAGTCATTCAAAAATCATGTTAAACACCATTATTGCACACAGAGTTAGTTAGACCAGGCAACTTATTATTTGACTTGTTAAGCACATTTTTCCTCCTGAAGTTATTTAGGCTTGCCATAACAAAGGGGTGGACTACTTATTGACCCAAGACATTTCAGCTTTTCATTTTTAATTAAGTTGTACAAATTTCAAAAAACATAATTCCACTTTGACATTATGGGGTATTGTGTATAGGCCAGTGACCAAAAATCTGAATGTAATCCATTTTAAATTCAGGCTGTAACAACAAAATGTGGAAAAAGTCAAGTGGTGTGAATACTTTCTGAAGGCTCTGTAATAGTCGACGGAGGTTATTCGAGGATAAATTATTTTTAACAAACCCACTTTTATCAATACATTTAAGTTCGGTCTTGACTTTGGAAATAGCTACCTGCTCTGAAAATAGTTTTTGTTGAGAACGCTCTAATGCAGTTAACAACATTTCCAATTCTGATGTTCTTTAATTGTAATTTATTCAACCCAGATGCAAATGCAGTTGCATTATTTTTAATAAAACCTTTGATGGTATCCCATAGAATCCGGGGGTCATCAACTGAATTTGTATTGATCATTATGAATTCATTTGGTTCAATTTCAAATTGATCACAGAATGTAGGATAACCAGATGGAATTCAGTTAATTCTAACAATATGCTGTTCAGACAATAAAAAAATCGTAATATCATATGAATTTGGAGCGTACACATTAATAAAGTACATTTTCTTTCCATTATGGATACATTTAAGGAAAGTGATTCTGCGTTCTTGGTTTTGGTCTTTACCCAAGATGGTGATTTTGAGTTTCTTATGTATCATTATGATTACACCTTCAGTTTTGTTTGGCGCTGATGAAAAAGCAGACAGTTTGTACAACTGGTTCTGCATTCTATATGCGTCCTTATGGCGCAGGTGTGTTTCTAGGAGCATTGCAATATCAATATGGTTTCTTGCTAGGATATCAAGACAGCTGGAACGTTTGATAGGAAAGCCGAGTAGCAGCCTTTCACATACATGGAGTCTCATAGCAGCATATTTTTTAGGTCTTAAAACTCAGTAAGTCTCATTTTTGTTTATGAAATATCAAACTGTCAAAACAAACCCAGGAAAGACAATGTAAACAAACCCAGGCAAGACGTCATAATGTGCTCTATCTAAAAGTTCTAAAAGAGGCCGCTGGGCCAGCCACCCTTTGATCAGTCAGTATCAGACGGCTGGTGTTCTCGCTTGCTTGTAGCCTACAGCAAGCATGTAGGCTACTCTACTGTAACCTATTAGCGGTA